>NW_022097053.1:0-48675 GCF_006542625.1 Nomascus leucogenys | reverse complement strand
CATTCCATTCCATTCCATTCCATTGCCTTCCATTCCATTCCATTCCATTCCCTCCATTCCATTCCATTCCATTCCTTTCTGTTCCATTCACTCCGCTTCCATCCATTCCATTCCATTCCATTCAATTCCATTCCACACTATTCTATTCTGTTCCTTTCTTTCAAAAACTTATCAGTCTGTCTCCCTGCTGGATAACAGTTGCACAATGTCAGCTCAAATTTTATTTCACCGTTCCATTCCATTCCTTTCCATTCCATTCCATTCCATTCATTTCATTCCTTTCCGTTCCATTGAACTCCATTCCATTCCATTCCATTGCGTTCCATTCCATTCCATTCCATTCCATTTCCATTACGTTCCATTGCACTGCGTTCCATTCCATTCCATTCCATGCATTCCATTCCGTTCCATTCCATTGCACTCTGTTCCATTCCATTCCATTCCACTCCACTCCACTCCATTCCAGTCCATTTCTTTCATTTCCATTCCATTCCATTCCATTGCAATCCATTCCATTCCTTTCCATTCATTTCCATTTCATTCCATTCCGTTGTGTTCTTTGCCGTTCCCTTCTTTCCATTCCATTCCATTTCGTGCCATTCCATTCCTTTCAATTCCATTCTATTTCATTCTAGTCCACATTATTCTATTCTATTCCTTTCTTTCAGCAAGTTCTCAATATGTCACCCTGCTTTATTACATTGCACAATGTCAGCACACATTTTATTTCACCATTCCATTCCATTCCATTCCATTACATTCGATTCCATTTCATTCTGTTCCAATCCAATCTGTACAATTGCACTTCGTTCCTTTCCATTCCATTCCATTCCTTTCTGTTCCACACTATTGTTTTCTGTTCCTTTCTTTCAAAAGGTTATTAATCTGTCACCCTGGCTGGATAACAGTGGCACAATGTCAGCTCACATTTTATTTTACCATTCCATTCCATTCCATTCCATTCATTCCTTTTCTTTCCATTGAACTCCATTCCATTCCATTCCATTCCGTTCGGTTCCATTCCATTCCATTCCATTCCGTTCCATTGCACTCTAATCCATTCTATTCCATTCCATTCCACCCCTCTCCATTCCATTCCGTGCGATTCCATTAAATTCCATTCCATTCCATTCCATTCCATTCCAATCCATTCCATTCCATTCCATTCCCTTCCAATCCATTCCTTTGCACTCCATTCCACTCCATTCCATTCCTTTCCACACTATAGTATTTTTTCCTTTCTTTCAAAAAGTTCTCCAAGTGTCACCCTGGCTGTATTGCAATTCCACGATTTTAACTCAGATTTTTATTTCGCCATTCGATTCCATTGCATTGCATTCCATTCCATTCCATTCAAATCCACTTCATTCCATTTCGTTCCATTCTGTTCCATTGCAACCATTTCATTCCATTGCATTCCATTCCATTCCATTGCCATTCCTTTCCATTTTCCATTCCATTCCATTCCATTCCATTCCATTCCATTCCTTTCATTTCCATTCTATTCCATTCCATTGTTTTCCATTCCATTCCATTCCATTTCATTCCATTCCTTTCCATTCCATTGCATTCCATTCGATTCCATTCCATTCCATTCCATTCCTTTCCATTCCATTCCTTTCCATTCCATTTCATTCCATTCAGTTCCATTCCATTCCTTTCCATTCCATTTCATTCCATTCCATTCAATTCCATTCCATTCCTTTCTATTCCATTCCATTCCATTCCGTTACAGACTATACTATTCTATTCCTTTGTTTCAACAAGTTCTCAATTTGTCACACTGCTGGATTGCAGTGGCACAATGTCAGCTCACATTTTATTTCATTCTTCCGCTCCATTCGTTTGATTGCGTTCCATTCGATTGCATTCCATTCCTTTAAATCTATTAGATTCCATTCCATTCCATTCCATTTCGTTGCATTCCATTCGATTCCATGCCATTTCCTTCCATTCCCTTCCATTCCATTTCTTTCCATTCCATTCCATTCTTTCCTTTTCCATTCCATTGCATTCCATTGCATTCCTTTCTATTCCATTCCATTCCATTACTCTCAATTCTATTCTTTTCCTTTCTTTCAACAAGTTCTCAGTTTTTCCCCCTTGCTGGATTGTAGTGGCAACATGTCAGCTCACAATTTATTTTCCACTGTTTACATTTCATTCATTCCATTTCCATTTCCACTCCACTTCTTTCCATTCTGTTCCTTTATGTTCCTTTGGCATTCCATTATATTCCATTCCATTCGTTCCCTTCCGTTCAATTCCATTCCATTCCATTCTGTTACATTCCATTTTGGTTCCATTCCATTCCATTCCATTCAATTGCACTCCATTCCTTACCTTTCCGTTCCGTTCCATTCTTGTCTGTTCCGTTTCCGATAGGTTCTTTTCCATTTCTTCCATTCCGTTCAATTGCACTCTATTCCATTCCTTTGTATTCCATTTCCATTCCATTCCACACTATTCTATTCTCTTCGTTTCTTTCAAGAAGTTCTCAATCTGTCACCCTGGCTGAATTGCAGTAACAGAATGACAGCTCACATTTTATTCACCGTTCCATTCCGTTCCATTCCATTCCATTCCATTCCATTCCATTCCATTCCATTGCATTCCATTCCATTCCGTTCCATTGCACTCCGTTACTTCCCATTCCATTCCAATCCATTGCATTCCTTTCCATTCCATTCCATTTCGTTCAATTTCTTTCCATTCCATTCCATTTCGTTTCATTCCTTTCCATTTCGTTCCTTTCCTTTCCATTGCACTCAATTACTTCCATTCCGTTCCATTCCCATTCCATTCCATTCCATTCCATTCCATTCCATTCCTTCCGTTCTGTTCCATTCCATTCCGTTTCATTCCCTTCCATGGCACTCCATTCCATTCGATTCCATTCCATTTCCTTCCACTGCACTCCATTCCACTCCATTCCATTCCATTCCACTCCATTCTATTCCATTCCATTCCGTTCCATTCCGTTTCCATTCCATTGAATTCCGTTCTGTTGCATTCCATTCTATTCCGTTACATTCACTCCCATTTCAATTTCCATTCCATTACTTTTCATTTCATTCCATTCCATTACTTTTCATTTCATTCCATTCCTTTCCATTCCGTTAAATTGCACTCCTTTCCATTCATTGCATTCCATTCTGTTCCATTCCATCCCATTCCATTCCATTCCATTCTTTTCCATTCCATTCTGTTCCATTCCGTTCCGTTCCGTTCCATTCCATTCCATTCTATTCCATTCTTTGCATTCCATTCCATTCCATTCCATTCCATTCCATTCCATTCCATTCCGTTCCTTTGCACTCCATTTCACTCCATTCCATTCCATTCCACACTGTAGTATTTTATTCCTTACTTTCAAATGTTCTCAATGTGTCACCCTGGGTGAATTGCAATTCCACGATTTTAACTCACATTTTATTTCGCCGTTCGATTCCATTGCATTCCATTCCATTCCATTCAAATCCATTTCATTCCATTCCTTTCCATTCTGTTCCATTGCAATCCATTCCATTCCATTGCATTCCTTTCCATTCGATTGCATTCCTTTCCATTCCATTCCATTCCATTCCATTGTATTCCATTCCATTCCATTTCATTCTATTCCATTCCATTCCGTTCCATTCCATTCCGTTTCATTCCATTCCTTTCCATTCAGTTCCGTTGCACTCCATTCCATCCCATTACATTCCATACCATGCTATTCTTTTCCTTTCTTTTAACAAGCTCTCAATCTGACACCCTGGCAGGATTCCAGTGGCTCGATGTCATCTCACATTTTACTACACCGTTCCATTCCATTCCATTCCATTCCATTCCGTTGCATTGCACTCCATTCCACTGCATTCCATTCCATTACATTCAATTCTGTTCCATTATGTTCCATTGCACTCCCTTCCATTCCATTCCGTTCCATTCCTTTCCATTCCGTCCATTCCATTCGATTCCATTCTATTCCAAAATATTCTCTTCTATTCGTTTCTTTCAACGTGTTTTCAATCTGTCATCCTGATTGGATTGCAGTGGCACACTGTCAGCTGACATTTTATTTCACCCTTCCATTCCACTCCATTCCATTCCATTCCATTTGGTTCATTCCATTCCATTTCGTTTCATTCCTTTCCATTTCGTTGCTTTCCTTGCCATTGCACTCAATTACTTTCCATTCCGTTCCATTTCATTCCATTGCATTACTTCCCGTTCTGGTCCGTGACATTCCATTTCGTTGCCTTCCATTGCACTCCATTCCATTCCATTCCAATTCGTTTCCTTCCATTGACCTCCATTCCATTCCATTCCATTCCATTACACTCCATTCCATTCTTTTCCATTCCTTTCCGTTCCATTGCACTCCATTCCCTTCCATTCCAATGCATTTCATTCCATTACACTCTATTCCATTTAATTCCAATCCACTCCACTCCACTCCATTCCATTCCATTCCATTCTGTTCCATTGCACTTCCTTAGTTCCATTCCATTCCTTCGCATTCCACTCCATTTGGTTCATTCCATTCCATTCCATTTCGTTTCATTCCTTTCCATTTCGTTCCTTTCCTTTCCATTGCACTCAATTACTTCCATTCCGTTCCATTCCATTCCATTCAATTTCATTCCATTCCTTTCTGTTCCGTTCCATTCCATTCCATTTCATTCCCTTCCATGGCACTCCATTCCATTCGATTCCATTCCATTTCCTTCCACTGCACTCCATTCCACTCCATTCCATTCCGTTCCACTCCATTCTATCCCATTCCATTCCATTCCATTCCATTCCATTCCATTCCATTCCGTTCCATTGCACTCCATTCCATTCCATTCCAATGCATTTCATTCCATTGCACTCCATTCCATTCCATTCCATTGCACTCCACTCCCTTCCATTTCTTTCCATTCCTTTCCGTTCCATTGCACTTCTTTCCATTCCATTCCATTCCATTCCTTTCCATTCCATTCCATTCCTTTCCATTCCATTCCATTCCATACCATACTAATCTATTCTATTCCTTATTTGAAGAAGTTCTCAATATGTCACTCCAGCTGGATTGCGGTGGCACAATTTCAGCTCACATTTTATTTAACCTTTCCATTCCATTCCATTCCATTCCATTCCAAAATATTCTATTCTATTCCTTTGTATCAACAAGTTTTCAATCTGTCACCCTGATTGGATTGCAGTGGCAAAATGCAGCTCACATTTGATTTCACCCTTCCATTCCACGCCATTCCATTCCTTTCCATTCCATTCCATTTGGTTCCTTCAATTCATTCCATTCCATTTCGTTTCATTCCTTTCCATTTCGTTCCTTTCCATTCCATTGCACTCAATTACTTTCAATTCCGTTCCATTCCATTCCATTCCATTCCTTGCCATTCCGTTCCATTCCCTTCCATTGCACTCCATTCCATTCCATTCCAATCCATTTCCTTGCATTGCACTCCAGTCCATTCATTCCGTTCCGTTCCATTCCATTCCATTCCGTTCCATTGCACTCCATTCCATTCCATTCCAATGCATTTCATTCCATTGCACTCCATTCCATTCCATTCCATTCCATTCCACTCCATTCCATTCCATTCCATTCCACTCCCCTCCATTCCATTCCATTCCATTCCATTCCATTCCATTCCATTCCATTCCGTTCCATTGCACTTCTTTCCATTCCTTTCCATTCCATTCCATTCCATTCCATTCTATTCTTTTCCTTTATTTGAAGAAGTTCTCAATATGTCCCTCCGGCTGGATTGCAGTGACAGAATGTCAGCTCACATTTTATTTAAGCTTTCGATTCCATTCCATTCAATTCCATTCCATTCCATGCAATTCCATTCCATTCCAATGCATTCCTTCCGATTGCATTCCTTTCCATTGGACTCCATTCCATTCCAATCCATTCTGTTCCGTTCTGTTCCATTCCATTCCATTCCTTTCCGTTCCATTCCATTCAATTCCGTTCTGTTCCATTGCATTCTATTCCGTTCCATTCAATACCATTTCATTGCATTCCATTCCTTTCCATTTCATTCCATTCCGTTCCATTCCATTCCATTGCACTCCTTTCCATTCCATTGCATTCCATTCCATTCCACTCTATTCTATATTGTTCCTTTCTTTCAAGAAGTTCTCAATCTGTCACCCTGGCTGGATTTCAATTGCACATTGTTAGCTCACATTTCATTTCTCCATTGCATTCCATTCCATTCCAATCCATTCCCTTCCTTTCCTTTCCATTCCATTCCATTCCATTCTGTACTGTTGCGTTACGTTCCATTCCATTCCATTCCTTTCCATTCTGTTGCATTTCTTTCCACTGCACTACATTACATTCGATTCCGTTCCAATCCATTCCATTCCATTGTGTTCCATTCCGTTCCACTGCATTCCATTCTATTGCATTACATTTCATTCCTTTCCATTCCATTCAGTTCCATTCCATTCCATTCCATTCCACACTATTCTATTATATTCCTTTCTTTCAATAAGTTCTCTGTCTGTCACACTGTCTGGATAGCAGTGGAAAATTATCAGCTCACGTTTTATTTCACCGTTCCATTCCATTCTGCTGCATTCCATTCCGTTACACTGCATTGCATTCAATTTCATTCCATTCCATTCCTTTCCGTTCCATTGCATTCCATTCCATTCCATTCCATTCCATTCCATTGCTTCCATTCCATTCCATTCCATTCCTTCCATTCCATTCCATTCCATTCCATTCCATTCCTTTCTTTTCCATTGCATTCCGTTCCATTCCATTCCATTCCATTCCATTCAATTCCATTCCACACTATTCTATTCTGTTCCTTTCTTTCAAAAACTTATCAGTCTGTCTCCCTGGCTGGATAACAGTTGCACAATGTCAGCTCAAATTTTATTTCACCGTTCCATTCCATTCCTTTCCATTCCATTCCATTCCATTCATTTCATTCCTTTCCGTTCCATTGAACTCCATTCCATTCCATTCCATTGCGTTCCATTCCATTCCATTCCATTCCATTCCATTCCATTACGTTCCATTGCACTGCGTTCCATTCCATTCCATTCCATTGCATTCCATTCCGTTCCATTCCATTGCACTCTGTTCCATTCCATTCCATTCCACTCCACTCCACTCCATTCCAGTCCATTTCTTTCATTTCCATTCCATTCCATTCCATTGCAATCCATTCCATTCCTTTCCATTCATTTCCATTTCATTCCATTCCGTTGTGTTCTTTGCCGTTCCCTTCTTTTCCATTCCATTCCATTTCGTGCCATTCCATTCCTTTCAATTCCATTCTATTTCATTCTAGTCCACATTATTCTATTCTATTCCTTTCTTTCAGCAAGTTCTCAATATGTCACCCTGGCTTTATTACATTGGCACAATGTCAGCACACATTTTATTTCACCATTCCATTCCATTCCATTCCATTACATTCGATTCCATTTCATTCTGTTCCAATCCAATCTGTACAATTGCACTTCGTTCCTTTCCATTCCATTCCATTCCTTTCTGTTCCACACTATTGTTTTCTGTTCCTTTCTTTCAAAAGGTTATTAATCTGTCACCCTGGCTGGATAACAGTGGCACAATGTCAGCTCACATTTTATTTTACCATTCCATTCCATTCCATTCATTCCCGTTTCGTTCCATTGAACTCCATTCCATTCCATTCCATTCCGTTCGGTTCCATTCCATTCCATTCCATTCCGTTCCATTGCACTCTAATCCATTCTATTCCATTCCATTCCACCCCTCTCCATTCCATTCCGTGCGATTCCATTAAATTCCATTCCATTCCATTCCATTCCATTCCAATCCATTCCATTCCATTCCATTCCCTTCCAATCCATTCCTTTGCACTCCATTCCACTCCATTCCATTCCTTTCCACACTATAGTATTTTTTTCCTTTCTTTCAAAAGTTCTCCAAGTGTCACCCTGGCTGTATTGCAATTCCACGATTTTAACTCAGATTTTATTTCGCCATTCGATTCCATTGCATTGCATTCCATTCCATTCCATTCAAATCCACTTCATTCCATTTCGTTCCATTCTGTTCCATTGCAATCCATTTCATTCCATTGCATTCCATTCCATTCCATTGCATTCCTTTCCATTTCATTCCATTCCATTCCATTCCATTCCATTCCATTCCTTTCATTTCCATTCTATTCCATTCCATTGTTTTCCATTCCATTCCATTCCATTTCATTCCATTCCTTTCCATTCCATTGCATTCCATTCGATTCCATTCCATTTCCTTCCATTCCGTTCCATTCCATTCCTTTCCATTCCATTTCATTCCATTCAGTTCCATTCCATTCCTTTCCATTCCATTTCATTCCATTCCATTCAATTCCATTCCATTCCTTTCTATTCCATTCCATTCCATTCCGTTACAGACTATACTATTCTATTCCTTTGTTTCAACAAGTTCTCAATTTGTCACACTGGCTGGATTGCAGTGGCACAATGTCAGCTCACATTTTATTTCATTCTTCCGCTCCATTCGTTTGATTGCGTTCCATTCGATTGCATTCCATTCCTTTAAATCTATTAGATTCCATTCCATTCCATTCCATTTCGTTGCATTCCATTCGATTCCATGCCATTTCCTTCCATTCCCTTCCATTCCATTTCTTTCCATTCCATTCCATTCTTTACTGTTCCATTCCATTGCATTCCATTGCATTCCTTTCTATTCCATTCCATTCCATTACTCTCAATTCTATTCTTTTCCTTTCTTTCAACAAGTTCTCAGTTTTTCCCCCTTGCTGGATTGTATGGCAACATGTCAGCTCACATTTTATTTCACTGTTACATTTCATTCATTCCATTCCATTCCACTCCACTTCTTTCCATTCTGTTCCTTTATGTTCCTTTGCATTCCATTATATTCCATTCCATTCCGTTCCCTTCCGTTCAATTCCATTCCATTCCATTCTGTTACATTCCATTTTGTTCCATTCCATTCCATTCCATTCAATTGCACTCCATTCCTTACCTTTCCGTTCCGTTCCATTCTGTTCTGTTCCGTTCCGATAGGTTCTTTTCCATTTCTTTCCATTCCGTTCAATTGCACTCTATTCCATTCCTTTGTATTCCATTCCATTCCATTCCACACTATTCTATTCTCTTCGTTTCTTTCAAGAAGTTCTCAATCTGTCACCCTGGCTGAATTGCAGTAACAGAATGACAGCTCACATTTTATTTCACCGTTCCATTCCGTTCCATTCCATTCCATTCCATTCCATTCCATTCCATCCATTGCATTCCATTCCATTCCGTTCCATTGCACTCCGTTACTTCCCATTCCATTCCAATCCATTGCATTCCTTTCCATTCCATTCCATTTCGTTCAATTTCTTTCCATTCCATTCCATTTCGTTTCATTCCTTTCCATTTCGTTCCTTTCCTTTCCATTGCACTCAATTACTTCCATTCCGTTCCATTCCATTCCATTCCATTCCATTCCATTCCATTCCTTTCCGTTCTGTTCCATTCCATTCCGTTTCATTCCCTTCCATGGCACTCCATTCCATTCGATTCCATTCCATTTCCTTCCACTGCACTCCATTCCACTCCATTCCATTCCATTCCACTCCATTCTATTCCATTCCATTCCGTTCCATTCCGTTCCATTCCATTGAATTCCGTTCTGTTGCATTCCATTCTATTCCGTTACATTCACTCCCATTTCATTCCATTCCATTACTTTTCATTTCATTCCATTCCATTACTTTTCATTTCATTCCATTCCTTTCCATTCCGTTAAATTGCACTCCTTTCCATTCCATTGCATTCCATTCTGTTCCATTCCATCCCATTCCATTCCATTCCATTCTTTTCCATTCCATTCTGTTCCATTCCGTTCCGTTCCGTTCCATTCCATTCCATTCTATTCCATTCTTTTGCATTCCATTCCATTCCATCCATTCCATTCCATTCCATTCCATTCCGTTCCTTTGCACTCCATTTCACTCCATTCCATTCCATTCCACACTGTAGTATTTTATTCCTTACTTTCAAATGTTCTCAATGTGTCACCCTGGGTGAATTGCAATTCCACGATTTTAACTCACATTTTATTTCGCCGTTCGATTCCATTGCATTCCATTCCATTCCATTCAAATCCATTTCATTCCATTCCTTTCCATTCTGTTCCATTGCAATCCATTCCATTCCATTGCATTCCTTTCCATTCGATTGCATTCCTTTCCATTCCATTCCATTCCATTCCATTGTATTCCATTCCATTCCATTTCATTCTATTCCATTCCATTCCGTTCCATTCCATTCCGTTTCATTCCATTCCTTTCCATTCAGTTCCGTTGCACTCCATTCCATCCCATTACATTCCATACCATGCTATTCTTTTCCTTTCTTTTAACAAGCTCTCAATCTGACACCCTGGCAGGATTCCAGTGGCTCGATGTCATCTCACATTTTACTACACCGTTCCATTCCATTCCATTCCATTCCATTCCGTTGCATTGCACTCCATTCCACTGCATTCCATTCCATTACATTCAATTCTGTTCCATTATGTTCCATTGCACTCCCTTCCATTCCATTCCTTTCCATTCCTTTCCATTCCGTCCATTCCATTCGATTCCATTCTATTCCAAAATATTCTCTTCTATTCGTTTCTTTCAACGTGTTTTCAATCTGTCATCCTGATTGGATTGCAGTGGCACACTGTCAGCTGACATTTTATTTCACCCTTCCATTCCACTCCATTCCATTCCATTCCATTTGGTTCATTCCATTCCATTTCGTTTCATTCCTTTCCATTTCGTTGCTTTCCTTGCCATTGCACTCAATTACTTTCCATTCCGTTCCATTTCATTCCATTGCATTACTTCCCGTTCTGGTCCGTGACATTCCATTTCGTTGCCTTCCATTGCACTCCATTCCATTCCATTCCAATTCGTTTCCTTCCATTGACCTCCATTCCATTCCATTCCATTCCATTACACTCCATTCCATTCTTTTCCATTCCTTTCCGTTCCATTGCACTCCATTCCCTTCCATTCCAATGCATTTCATTCCATTACACTCTATTCCATTTAATTCCAATCCACTCCACTCCACTCCATTCCATTCCATTCCATTCTGTTCCATTGCACTTCCTTATGTTCCATTCCATTCCTTCGCATTCCACTCCATTTGGTTCATTCCATTCCATTCCATTTCGTTTCATTCCTTTCCATTTCGTTCCTTTCCTTTCCATTGCACTCAATTACTTCCATTCCGTTCCATTCCATTCCATTCAATTTCATTCCATTCCTTTCTGTTCCGTTCCATTCCATTCCATTTCATTCCCTTCCATTGCACTCCATTCCATTCGATTCCATTCCATTTCCTTCCACTGCACTCCATTCCACTCCATTCCATTCCGTTCCACTCCATTCTATCCCATTCCATTCCATTCCATTCCATTCCATTCCATTCCATTCCGTTCCATTGCACTCCATTCCATTCCATTCCAATGCATTTCATTCCATTGCACTCCATTCCATTCCATTCCATTGCACTCCACTCCCTTCCATTTCTTTCCATTCCTTTCCGTTCCATTGCACTTCTTTCCATTCCATTCCATTCCATTCCTTTCCATTCCATTCCATTCCTTTCCATTCCATTCCATTCCATACCATACTAATCTATTCTATTCCTTTATTTGAAGAAGTTCTCAACATGTCACTCCAGCTGGATTGCGGTGGCACAATTTCAGCTCACATTTTATTTAACCTTTCCATTCCATTCCATTCCATTCCATTCCAAAATATTCTATTCTATTCCTTTGTATCAACAAGTTTTCAATCTGTCACCCTGATTGGATTGCAGTGGCAAAATGCAGCTCACATTTGATTTCACCCTTCCATTCCACGCCATTCCATTCCTTTCCATTCCATTCCATTTGGTTCCTTCAATTCCATTCCATTCCATTTCGTTTCATTCCTTTCCATTTCGTTCCTTTCCATTCCATTGCACTCAATTACTTTCAATTCCGTTCCATTCCATTCCATTCCATTCCTTGCCATTCCGTTCCATTCCCTTCCATTGCACTCCATTCCATTCCATTCCAATCCATTTCCTTGCATTGCACTCCAGTCCATTCATTCCGTTCCGTTCCATTCCATTCCATTCCGTTCCATTGCACTCCATTCCATTCCATTCCAATGCATTTCATTCCATTGCACTCCATTCCATTCCATTCCATTCCATTCCACTCCATTCCATTCCATTCCATTCCACTCCCCTCCATTCCATTCCATTCCATTCCATTCCATTCCATTCCATTCCATTCCGTTCCATTGCACTTCTTTCCATTCCTTTCCATTCCATTCCATTCCATTCCATTCTATTCTTTTCCTTTATTTGAAGAAGTTCTCAATATGTCCCTCCGGCTGGATTGCAGTGACAGAATGTCAGCTCACATTTTATTTAAGCTTTCGATTCCATTCCATTCAATTCCATTCCATTCCATGCAATTCCATTCCATTCCAATGCATTCCTTCCGATTGCATTCCTTTCCATTGGACTCCATTCCATTCCAATCCATTCTGTTCCGTTCTGTTCCATTCCATTCCATTCCATTCCTTTCCGTTCCATTCCATTCAATTCCGTTCTGTTCCATTGCATTCTATTCCGTTCCATTCAATACCATTTCATTGCATTCCATTCCTTTCCATTTCATTCCATTCCGTTCCATTCCATTCCATTGCACTCCTTTCCATTCCATTGCATTCCATTCCATTCCACTCTATTCTATATTGTTCCTTTCTTTCAAGAAGTTCTCAATCTGTCACCCTGGCTGGATTTCAATTGCACATTGTTAGCTCACATTTCATTTCTCCATTGCATTCCATTCCATTCCAATCCATTCCCTTCCTTTCCTTTCCATTCCATTCCATTCCATTCTGTACTGTTGCGTTACGTTCCATTCCATTCCATTCCTTTCCATTCTGTTGCATTTCTTTCCACTGCACTACATTACATTCGATTCCGTTCCAATCCATTCCATTCCATTGTGTTCCATTCCGTTCCACTGCATTCCATTCTATTGCATTACATTTCATTCCTTTCCATTCCATTCAGTTCCATTCCATTCCATTCCATTCCACACTATTCTATTATATTCCTTTCTTTCAATAAGTTCTCTGTCTGTCACACTGTCTGGATAGCAGTGGCAAATTATCAGCTCACGTTTTATTTCACCGTTCCATTCCATTCTGCTGCATTCCATTCCGTTACACTGCATTGCATTCAATTTCATTCCATTCCATTCCTTTCCGTTCCATTGCATTCCATTCCATTCCATTCCATTCCATTCCATTCCATTGCCTTCCATTCCATTCCATTCCATTCCCTTCCATTCCATTCCATTCCATTCCTTTCTGTTCCATTGCACTCCGTTCCATTCCATTCCATTCCATTCCATTCAATTCCATTCCACACTATTCTATTCTGTTCCTTTCTTTCAAAAACTTATCAGTCTGTCTCCCTGGCTGGATAACAGTTGCACAATGTCAGCTCAAATTTTATTTCACCGTTCCATTCCATTCCTTTCCATTCCATTCCATTCCATTCATTTCATTCCTTTCCGTTCCATTGAACTCCATTCCATTCCATTCCATTGCGTTCCATTCCATTCCATTCCATTCCATTCCATTCCATTACGTTCCATTGCACTGCGTTCCATTCCATTCCATTCCATTGCATTCCATTCCGTTCCATTCCATTGCACTCTGTTCCATTCCATTCCATTCCACTCCACTCCACTCCATTCCAGTCCATTTCTTTCATTTCCATTCCATTCCATTCCATTGCAATCCATTCCATTCCTTTCCATTCATTTCCATTTCATTCCATTCCGTTGTGTTCTTTGCCGTTCCCTTCTTTTCCATTCCATTCCATTTCGTGCCATTCCATTCCTTTCAATTCCATTCTATTTCATTCTAGTCCACATTATTCTATTCTATTCCTTTCTTTCAGCAAGTTCTCAATATGTCACCCTGGCTTTATTACATTGGCACAATGTCAGCACACATTTTATTTCACCATTCCATTCCATTCCATTCCATTACATTCGATTCCATTTCATTCTGTTCCAATCCAATCTGTACAATTGCACTTCGTTCCTTTCCATTCCATTCCATTCCTTTCTGTTCCACACTATTGTTTTCTGTTCCTTTCTTTCAAAAGGTTATTAATCTGTCACCCTGGCTGGATAACAGTGGCACAATGTCAGCTCACATTTTATTTTACCATTCCCATTCCATTCCATTCCATTCATTCCGTTTCGTTCCATTGAACTCCATTCCATTCCATTCCATTCCGTTCGGTTCCATTCCATTCCATTCCATTCCGTTCCATTGCACTCTAATCCATTCTATTCCATTCCATTCCACCCCTCTCCATTCCATTCCGTGCGATTCCATTAAATTCCATTCCATTCCATTCCATTCCATTCCAATCCATTCCATTCCATTCCATTCCCTTCCAATCCATTCCTTTGCACTCCATTCCACTCCATTCCATTCCTTTCCACACTATAGTATTTTTTTCCTTTCTTTCAAAAAGTTCTCCAAGTGTCACCCTGGCTGTATTGCAATTCCACGATTTTAACTCAGATTTTATTTCGCCATTCGATTCCATTGCATTGCATTCCATTCCATTCCATTCAAATCCACTTCATTCCATTTCGTTCCATTCTGTTCCATTGCAATCCATTTCATTCCATTGCATTCCATTCCATTCCATTGCATTCCTTTCCATTTCATTCCATTCCATTCCATTCCATTCCATTCCATTCCTTTCATTTCCATTCTATTCCATTCCATTGTTTTCCATTCCATTCCATTCCATTTCATTCCATTCCTTTCCATTCCATTGCATTCCATTCGATTCCATTCCATTTCATTCCATTCCGTTCCATTCCATTCCTTTCCATTCCATTTCATTCCATTCATTTCCATTCCATTCCTTTCCATTCCATTTCATTCCATTCCATTCAATTCCATTCCATTCCTTTCTATTCCATTCCATTCCATTCCGTTACAGACTATACTATTCTATTCCTTTGTTTCAACAAGTTCTCAATTTGTCACACTGGCTGGATTGCAGTGGCACAATGTCAGCTCACATTTTATTTCATTCTTCCGCTCCATTCGTTTGATTGCGTTCCATTCGATTGCATTCCATTCCTTTAAATCTATTAGATTCCATTCCATTCCATTCCATTTCGTTGCATTCCATTCGATTCCATGCCATTTCCTTCCATTCCCTTCCATTCCATTTCTTTCCATTCCATTCCATTCTTTTCTGTTCCATTCCATTGCATTCCATTGCATTCCTTTCTATTCCATTCCATTCCATTACTCTCAATTCTATTCTTTTCCTTTCTTTCAACAAGTTCTCAGTTTTTCCCCCTTGCTGGATTGTAGTGGCAACATGTCAGCTCACATTTTATTTCACTGTTACATTTCATTCATTCCATTCCATTCCACTCCACTTCTTTCCATTCTGTTCCTTTATGTTCCTTTGCATTCCATTATATTCCATTCCATTCCGTTCCCTTCCGTTCAATTCCATTCCATTCCATTCTGTTACATTCCATTTTGTTCCATTCCATTCCATTCCATTCAATTGCACTCCATTCCTTACCTTTCCGTTCCGTTCCATTCTGTTCTGTTCCGTTCCGATAGGTTCTTTTCCATTTCTTTCCATTCCGTTCAATTGCACTCTATTCCATTCCTTTGTATTCCATTCCATTCCATTCCACACTATTCTATTCTCTTCGTTTCTTTCAAGAAGTTCTCAATCTGTCACCCTGGCTGAATTGCAGTAACAGAATGAAAGCTCACATTTTATTTCACCGTTCCATTCCGTTCCATTCCATTCCATTCCATTCCATTCCATTGCATTCCATTCCATTCCGTTCCATTGCACTCCGTTACTTCCCATTCCATTCCAATCCATTGCATTCCTTTCCATTCCATTCCATTTCGTTCAATTTCTTTCCATTCCATTCCATTTCGTTTCATTCCTTTCCATTTCGTTCCTTTCCTTTCCATTGCACTCAATTACTTCCATTCCGTTCCATTCCATTCCATTCCATTCCATTCCATTCCATTCCATTCCTTTCCGTTCTGTTCCATTCCATTCCGTTTCATTCCCTTCCATGGCACTCCATTCCATTCGATTCCATTCCATTTCCTTCCACTGCACTCCATTCCACTCCATTCCATTCCATTCCACTCCATTCTATTCCATTCCATTCCGTTCCATTCCGTTCCATTCCATTGAATTCCGTTCTGTTGCATTCCATTCTATTCCGTTACATTCACTCCCATTTCATTCCATTCCATTACTTTTCATTTCATTCCATTCCATTACTTTTCATTTCATTCCATTCCTTTCCATTCCGTTAAATTGCACTCCTTTCCATTCCATTGCATTCCATTCTGTTCCATTCCATCCCATTCCATTCCATTCCATTCTTTTCCATTCCATTCTGTTCCATTCCGTTCCGTTCCGTTCCATTCCATTCCATTCTATTCCATTCTTTTGCATTCCATTCCATTCCATTCCATTCCATTCCATTCCGTTCCTTTGCACTCCATTTCACTCCATTCCATTCCATTCCACACTGTAGTATTTTATTCCTTACTTTCAAATGTTCTCAATGTGTCACCCTGGGTGAATTGCAATTCCACGATTTTAACTCACATTTTATTTCGCCGTTCGATTCCATTGCATTCCATTCCATTCCATTCAAATCCATTTCATTCCATTCCTTTCCATTCTGTTCCATTGCAATCCATTCCATTCCATTGCATTCCTTTCCATTCGATTGCATTCCTTTCCATTCCATTCCATTCCATTCCATTGTATTCCATTCCATTCCATTTCATTCTATTCCATTCCATTCCGTTCCATTCCATTCCGTTTCATTCCATTCCTTTCCATTCAGTTCCGTTGCACTCCATTCCATCCCATTACATTCCATACCATGCTATTCTTTTCCTTTCTTTTAACAAGCTCTCAATCTGACACCCTGGCAGGATTCCAGTGGCTCGATGTCATCTCACATTTACTACACCGTTCCATTCCATTCCATTCCATTCCATTCCGTTGCATTGCACTCCATTCCACTGCATTCCATTCCATTACATTCAATTCTGTTCCATTATGTTCCATTGCACTCCCTTCCATTCCATTCCGTTCCATTCCTTTCCATTCCGTCCATTCCATTCGATTCCATTCTATTCCAAAATATTCTCTTCTATTCGTTTCTTTCAACGTGTTTTCAATCTGTCATCCTGATTGGATTGCAGTGGCACACTGTCAGCTGACATTTTATTTCACCCTTCCATTCCACTCCATTCCATTCCATTCCATTTGGTTCATTCCATTCCATTTCGTTTCATTCCTTTCCATTTCGTTGCTTTCCTTGCCATTGCACTCAATTACTTTCCATTCCGTTCCATTTCATTCCATTGCATTACTTCCCGTTCTGGTCCGTGACATTCCATTTCGTTGCCTTCCATTGCACTCCATTCCATTCCATTCCAATTCGTTTCCTTCCATTGACCTCCATTCCATTCCATTCCATTCCATTACACTCCATTCCATTCTTTTCCATTCCTTTCCGTTCCATTGCACTCCATTCCCTTCCATTCCAATGCATTTCATTCCATTACACTCTATTCCATTTAATTCCAATCCACTCCACTCCACTCCATTCCATTCCATTCCATTCTGTTCCATTGCACTTCCTTATGTTCCATTCCATTCCTTCGCATTCCACTCCATTTGGTTCATTCCATTCCATTCCATTTCGTTTCATTCCTTTCCATTTCGTTCCTTTCCTTCCATTGCACTCAATTACTTCCATTCCGTTCCATTCCATTCCATTCAATTTCATTCCATTCCTTTCTGTTCCTTCCATTCCATTCCATTTCATTCCCTTCCATGGCACTCCATTCCATTCGATTCCATTCCATTTCCTTCCACTGCACTCCATTCCACTCCATTCCATTCCGTTCCACTCCATTCTATCCCATTCCATTCCATTCCATTCCATTCCATTCCATTCCATTCCATTCCGTTCCATTGCACTCCATTCCATTCCATTCCAATGCATTTCATTCCATTGCACTCCATTCCATTCCATTCCATTGCACTCCACTCCCTTCCATTTCTTTCCATTCCTTTCCGTTCCATTGCACTTCTTTCCATTCCATTCCATTCCTTTCCATTCCATTCCATTCCTTTCCATTCCATTCCATTCCATACCATACTAATCTATTCTATTCCTTTATTTGAAGAAGTTCTCAACATGTCACTCCAGCTGGATTGCGGTGGCACAATTTCAGCTCACATTTTATTTAACCTTTCCATTCCATTCCATTCCATTCCATTCCAAAATATTCTATTCTATTCCTTTGTATCAACAAGTTTTCAATCTGTCACCCTGATTGGATTGCAGTGGCAAAATGCAGCTCACATTTGATTTCACCCTTCCATTCCACGCCATTCCATTCCTTTCCATTCCATTCCATTTGGTTCCTTCAATTCCATTCCATTCCATTTCGTTTCATTCCTTTCCATTTCGTTCCTTTCCATTCCATTGCACTCAATTACTTTCAATTCCGTTCCATTCCATTCCATTCCATTCCTTGCCATTCCGTTCCATTCCCTTCCATTGCACTCCATTCCATTCCATTCCAATCCATTTCCTTGCATTGCACTCCAGTCCATTCATTCCGTTCCGTTCCATTCCATTCCATTCCGTTCCATTGCACTCCATTCCATTCCATTCCAATGCATTTCATTCCATTGCACTCCATTCCATTCCATTCCATTCCATTCCACTCCATTCCATTCCATTCCATTCCACTCCCCTCCATTCCATTCTCCATTCCATTCCATTCCATTCCATTCCATTCCGTTCCATTGCACTTCTTTCCATTCCTTTCCATTCCATTCCATTCCATTCCATTCTATTCTTTTCCTTTATTTGAAGAAGTTCTCAATATGTCCCTCCGGCTGGATTGCAGTGACAGAATGTCAGCTCACATTTTATTTAAGCTTTCGATTCCATTCCATTCAATTCCATTCCATTCCATGCAATTCCATTCCATTCCAATGCATTCCTTCCGATTGCATTCCTTTCCATTGGACTCCATTCCATTCCAATCCATTCTGTTCCGTTCTGTTCCATTCCATTCCATCCATTCCTTTCCGTTCCATTCCATTCAATTCCGTTCTGTTCCATTGCATTCTATTCCGTTCCATTCAATACCATTTCATTGCATTCCATTCCTTTCCATTTCATTCCATTCCGTTCCATTCCATTCCATTGCACTCCTTTCCATTCCATTGCATTCCATTCCATTCCACTCTATTCTATATTGTTCCTTTCTTTCAAGAAGTTCTCAATCTGTCACCCTGGCTGGATTTCAATTGCACATTGTTAGCTCACATTTCATTTCTCCATTGCATTCCATTCCATTCCAATCCATTCCCTTCCTTTCCTTTCCATTCCATTCCATTCCATTCTGTACTGTTGCTTACGTTCCATTCCATTCCATTCCTTTCCATTCTGTTGCATTTCTTTCCACTGCACTACATTACATTCGATTCCGTTCCAATCCATTCCATTCCATTGTGTTCCATTCCGTTCCACTGCATTCCATTCTATTGCATTACATTTCATTCCTTTCCATTCCATTCAGTTCCATTCCATTCCATTCCATTCCACACTATTCTATTATATTCCTTTCTTTCAATAAGTTCTCTGTCTGTCACACTGTCTGGATAGCAGTGGCAAATTATCAGCTCACGTTTTATTTCACCGTTCCATTCCATTCTGCTGCATTCCATTCCGTTACACTGCATTGCATTCAATTTCATTCCATTCCATTCCTTTCCGTTCCATTGCATTCCATTCCATTCCATTCCATTCCATTCCATTCCATTGCCTTCCATTCCATTCCATTCCATTCCCTTCCATTCCATTCCATTCCATTCCTTTCTGTTCCATTGCACTCCTTTCCATTCCATTCCATTCCATTCCATTCAATTCCATTCCACACTATTCTATTCTGTTCCTTTCTTTCAAAAACTTATCAGTCTGTCTCCCTGGCTGGATAACAGTTGCACAATGTCAGCTCAAATTTTATTTCACCGTTCCATTCCATTCCTTTCCATTCCATTCCATTCCATTCATTTCATTCCTTTCCGTTCCATTGAACTCCATTCCATTCCATTCCATTGCGTTCCATTCCATTCCATTCCATTCCATTCCATTCCATTCCATTACGTTCCATTGCACTGCGTTCCATTCCATTCCATTCCATTGCATTCCATTCCGTTCCATTCCATTGCACTCTGTTCCATTCCATTCCATTCCACTCCACTCCACTCCATTCCAGTCCATTTCTTTCATTTCCATTCCATTCCATTCCATTGCAATCCATTCCATTCCTTTCCATTCATTTCCATTTCATTCCATTCCGTTGTGTTCTTTGCCGTTCCCTTCTTTTCCATTCCATTCCATTTCGTGCCATTCCATTCCTTTCAATTCCATTCTATTTCATTCTAGTCCACATTATTCTATTCTATTCCTTTCTTTCAGCAAGTTCTCAATATGTCACCCTGGCTTTATTACATTGGCACAATGTCAGCACACATTTTATTTCACCATTCCATTCCATTCCATTCCATTACATTCGATTCCATTTCATTCTGTTCCAATCCAATCTGTACAATTGCACTTCGTTCCTTTCCATTCCATTCCATTCCTTTCTGTTCCACACTATTGTTTTCTGTTCCTTTCTTTCAAAAGGTTATTAATCTGTCACCCTGGCTGGATAACAGTGGCACAATGTCAGCTCACATTTTATTTTACCATTCCATTCCATTCCATTCCATTCCATTCATTCCGTTTCGTTCCATTGAACTCCATTCCATTCCATTCCATTCCGTTCGGTTCCATTCCATTCCATTCCATTCCGTTCCATTGCACTCTAATCCATTCTATTCCATTCCATTCCACCCCTCTCCATTCCATTCCGTGCGATTCCATTAAATTCCATTCCATTCCATTCCATTCCATTCCAATCCATTCCATTCCATTCCATTCCCTTCCAATCCATTCCTTTGCACTCCATTCCACTCCATTCCATTCCTTTCCACACTATAGTATTTTTTTCCTTTCTTTCAAAAAGTTCTCCAAGTGTCACCCTGGCTGTATTGCAATTCCACGATTTTAACTCAGATTTTATTTCGCCATTCGATTCCATTGCATTGCATTCCATTCCATTCCATTCAAATCCACTTCATTCCATTTCGTTCCATTCTGTTCCATTGCAATCCATTTCATTCCATTGCATTCCATTCCATTCCATTGCATTCCTTTCCATTTCATTCCATTCCATTCCATTCCATTCCATTCCATTCCTTTCATTTCCATTCTATTCCATTCCATTGTTTTCCATTCCATTCCATTCCATTTCATTCCATTCCTTTCCATTCCATTGCATTCCATTCGATTCCATTCCATTTCCTTCCATTCCGTTCCATTCCATTCCTTTCCATTCCATTTCATTCCATTCAGTTCCATTCCATTCCTTTCCATTCCATTTCATTCCATTCCATTCAATTCCATTCCATTCCTTTCTATTCCATTCCATTCCATTCCGTTACAGACTATACTATTCTATTCCTTTGTTTCAACAAGTTCTCAATTTGTCACACTGGCTGGATTGCAGTGGCACAATGTCAGCTCACATTTTATTTCATTCTTCCGCTCCATTCGTTTGATTGCGTTCCATTCGATTGCATTCCATTCCTTTAAATCTATTAGATTCCATTCCATTCCATTCCATTTCGTTGCATTCCATTCGATTCCATGCCATTTCCTTCCATTCCCTTCCATTCCATTTCTTTCCATTCCATTCCATTCTTTCCTGTTCCATTCCATTGCATTCCATTGCATTCCTTTCTATTCCATTCCATTCCATTACTCTCAATTCTATTCTTTTCCTTTCTTTCAACAAGTTCTCAGTTTTTCCCCCTTGCTGGATTGTAGTGGCAACATGTCAGCTCACATTTTATTTCACTGTTACATTTCATTCATTCCATTCCATTCCACTCCACTTCTTTCCATTCTGTTCCTTTATGTTCCTTTGCATTCCATTATATTCCATTCCATTCCGTTCCCTTCCGTTCAATTCCATTCCATTCCATTCTGTTACATTCCATTTTGTTCCATTCCATTCCATTCCATTCAATTGCACTCCATTCCTTACCTTTCCGTTCCGTTCCATTCTGTTCTGTTCCGTTCCGATAGGTTCTTTTCCATTTCTTTCCATTCCGTTCAATTGCACTCTATTCCATTCCTTTGTATTCCATTCCATTCCATTCCACACTATTCTATTCTCTTCGTTTCTTTCAAGAAGTTCTCAATCTGTCACCCTGGCTGAATTGCAGTAACAGAATGACAGCTCACATTTTATTTCACCGTTCCATTCCGTTCCATTCCATTCCATTCCATTCCATTCCATTCCATTCCATTGCATTCCATTCCATTCCGTTCCATTGCACTCCGTTACTTCCCATTCCATTCCAATCCATTGCATTCCTTTCCATTCCATTCCATTTCGTTCAATTTCTTTCCATTCCATTCCATTTCGTTTCATTCCTTTCCATTTCGTTCCTTTCCTTTCCATTGCACTCAATTACTTCCATTCCGTTCCATTCCATTCCATTCCATTCCATTCCATTCCTTTCCGTTCTGTTCCATTCCATTCCGTTTCATTCCCTTCCATGGCACTCCATTCCATTCGATTCCATTCCATTTCCTTCCACTGCACTCCATTCCACTCCATTCCATTCCATTCCACTCCATTCTATTCCATTCCATTCCGTTCCATTCCGTTCCATTCCATTGAATTCCGTTCTGTTGCATTCCATTCTATTCCGTTACATTCACTCCCATTTCATTCCATTCCATTACTTTTCATTTCATTCCATTCCATTACTTTTCATTTCATTCCATTCCTTTCCATTCCGTTAAATTGCACTCCTTTCCATTCCATTGCATTCCATTCTGTTCCATTCCATCCCATTCCATTCCATTCCATTCTTTTCCATTCCATTCTGTTCCATTCCGTTCCGTTCCTTTCCATTCCATTCCATTCTATTCCATTCTTTTCCATTCCATTCCATTCCATTCCATTCCATTCCATTCCGTTCCTTTGCACTCCATTTCACTCCATTCCATTCCATTCCACACTGTAGTATTTTATTCCTTACTTTCAAATGTTCTCAATGTGTCACCCTGGGTGAATTGCAATTCCACGATTTTAACTCACATTTTATTTCGCCGTTCGATTCCATTGCATTCCATTCCATTCCATTCAAATCCATTTCATTCCATTCCTTTCCATTCTGTTCCATTGCAATCCATTCCATTCCATTGCATTCCTTTCCATTCGATTGCATTCCTTTCCATTCCATTCCATTCCATTCCATTGTATTCCATTCCATTCCATTTCATTCTATTCCATTCCATTCCGTTCCATTCCATTCCGTTTCATTCCATTCCTTTCCATTCAGTTCCGTTGCACTCCATTCCATCCCATTACATTCCATACCATGCTATTCTTTTCCTTTCTTTTAACAAGCTCTCAATCTGACACCCTGGCAGGATTCCAGTGGCTCGATGTCATCTCACATTTTACTACACCGTTCCATTCCATTCCATTCCATTCCATTCCGTTGCATTGCACTCCATTCCACTGCATTCCATTCCATTACATTCAATTCTGTTCCATTATGTTCCATTGCACTCCCTTCCATTCCATTCCGTTCCATTCCTTTCCATTCCGTCCATTCCATTCGATTCCATTCTATTCCAAAATATTCTCTTCTATTCGTTTCTTTCAACGTGTTTTCAATCTGTCATCCTGATTGGATTGCAGTGGCACACTGTCAGCTGACATTTTATTTCACCCTTCCATTCCACTCCATTCCATTCCATTCCATTTGGTTCATTCCATTCCATTTCGTTTCATTCCTTTCCATTTCGTTGCTTTCCTTGCCATTGCACTCAATTACTTTCCATTCCGTTCCATTTCATTCCATTGCATTACTTCCCGTTCTGGTCCGTGACATTCCATTTCGTTGCCTTCCATTGCACTCCATTCCATTCCATTCCAATTCGTTTCCTTCCATTGACCTCCATTCCATTCCATTCCATTCCATTACACTCCATTCCATTCTTTTCCATTCCTTTCCGTTCCATTGCACTCCATTCCCTTCCATTCCAATGCATTTCATTCCATTACACTCTATTCCATTTAATTCCAATCCACTCCACTCCACTCCATTCCATTCCATTCCATTCTGTTCCATTGCACTTCCTTATGTTCCATTCCATTCCTTCGCATTCCACTCCATTTGGTTCATTCCATTCCATTCCATTTCGTTTCATTCCTTTCCATTTCGTTCCTTTCCTTTCCATTGCACTCAATTACTTCCATTCCGTTCCATTCCATTCCATTCAATTTCATTCCATTCCTTTCTGTTCCGTTCCATTCCATTCCATTTCATTCCCTTCCATGGCACTCCATTCCATTCGATTCCATTCCATTTCCTTCCACTGCACTCCATTCCACTCCATTCCATTCCGTTCCACTCCATTCTATCCCATTCCATTCCATTCCATTCCATTCCATTCCATTCCATTCCATTCCGTTCCATTGCACTCCATTCCATTCCATTCCAATGCATTTCATTCCATTGCACTCCATTCCATTCCATTCCATTGCACTCCACTCCCTTCCATTTCTTTCCATTCCTTTCCGTTCCATTGCACTTCTTTCCATTCCATTCCATTCCATTCCTTTCCATTCCATTCCATTCCTTTCCATTCCATTCCATTCCATACCATACTAATCTATTCTATTCCTTTATTTGAAGAAGTTCTCAACATGTCACTCCAGCTGGATTGCGGTGGCACAATTTCAGCTCACATTTTATTTAACCTTTCCATTCCATTCCATTCCATTCCATTCCAAAATATTCTATTCTATTCCTTTGTATCAACAAGTTTTCAATCTGTCACCCTGATTGGATTGCAGTGGCAAAATGCAGCTCACATTTGATTTCACCCTTCCATTCCACGCCATTCCATTCCTTTCCATTCCATTCCATTTGGTTCCTTCAATTCCATTCCATTCCATTTCGTTTCATTCCTTTCCATTTCGTTCCTTTCCATTCCATTGCACTCAATTACTTTCAATTCCGTTCCATTCCATTCCATTCCATTCCTTGCCATTCCGTTCCATTCCCTTCCATTGCACTCCATTCCATTCCATTCCAATCCATTTCCTTGCATTGCACTCCAGTCCATTCATTCCGTTCCGTTCCATTCCATTCCATTCCGTTCCATTGCACTCCATTCCATTCCATTCCAATGCATTTCATTCCATTGCACTCCATTCCATTCCATTCCATTCCATTCCACTCCATTCCATTCCATTCCATTCCACTCCCCTCCATTCCATTCCATTCCATTCCATTCCATTCCATTCCATTCCATTCCATTCCGTTCCATTGCACTTCTTTCCATTCCTTTCCATTCCATTCCATTCCATTCCATTCTATTCTTTTCCTTTATTTGAAGAAGTTCTCAATATGTCCCTCCGGCTGGATTGCAGTGACAGAATGTCAGCTCACATTTTATTTAAGCTTTCGATTCCATTCCATTCAATTCCATTCCATTCCATGCAATTCCATTCCATTCCAATGCATTCCTTCCGATTGCATTCCTTTCCATTGGACTCCATTCCATTCCAATCCATTCTGTTCCGTTCTGTTCCATTCATTCCATTCCATTCCTTTCCGTTCCATTCCATTCAATTCCGTTCTGTTCCATTGCATTCTATTCCGTTCCATTCAATACCATTTCATTGCATTCCATTCCTTTCCATTTCATTCCATTCCGTTCCATTCCATTCCATTGCACTCCTTTCCATTCCATTGCATTCCATTCCATTCCACTCTATTCTATATTGTTCCTTTCTTTCAAGAAGTTCTCAATCTGTCACCCTGGCTGGATTTCAATTGCACATTGTTAGCTCACATTTCATTTCTCCATTGCATTCCATTCCATTCCAATCCATTCCCTTCCTTTCCTTTCCATTCCATTCCATTCCATTCTGTACTGTTGCGTTACGTTCCATTCCATTCCATTCCTTTCCATTCTGTTGCATTTCTTTCCACTGCACTACATTACATTCGATTCCGTTCCAATCCATTCCATTCCATTGTGTTCCATTCCGTTCCACTGCATTCCATTCTATTGCATTACATTTCATTCCTTTCCATTCCATTCAGTTCCATTCCATTCCATTCCATTCCACACTATTCTATTATATTCCTTTCTTTCAATAAGTTCTCTGTCTGTCACACTGTCTGGATAGCAGTGGCAAATTATCAGCTCACGTTTTATTTCACCGTTCCATTCCATTCTGCTGCATTCCATTCCGTTACACTGCATTGCATTCAATTTCATTCCATTCCATTCCTTTCCGTTCCATTGCATTCCATTCCATTCCATTCCATTCCATTCCATTGCCTTCCATTCCATTCCATTCCATTCCCTTCCATTCCATTCCATTCCATTCCTTTCTGTTCCATTGCACTCCGTTCCATTCCATTCCATTCCATTCCATTCAATTCCATTCCACACTATTCTATTCTGTTCCTTTCTTTCAAAAACTTATCAGTCTGTCTCCCTGGCTGGATAACAGTTGCACAATGTCAGCTCAAATTTTATTTCACCGTTCCATTCCATTCCTTTCCATTCCATTCCATTCCATTCATTTCATTCCTTTCCGTTCCATTGAACTCCATTCCATTCCATTCCATTGCGTTCCATTCCATTCCATTCCATTCCATTCCATTCCATTCCATTACGTTCCATTGCACTGCGTTCCATTCCATTCCATTCCATTGCATTCCATTCCGTTCCATTCCATTGCACTCTGTTCCATTCCATTCCATTCCACTCCACTCCACTCCATTCCAGTCCATTTCTTTCATTTCCATTCCATTCCATTCCATTGCAATCCATTCCATTCCTTTCCATTCATTTCCATTTCATTCCATTCCGTTGTGTTCTTTGCCGTTCCCTTCTTTTCCATTCCATTCCATTTCGTGCCATTCCATTCCTTTCAATTCCATTCTATTTCATTCTAGTCCACATTATTCTATTCTATTCCTTTCTTTCAGCAAGTTCTCAATATGTCACCCTGGCTTTATTACATTGGCACAATGTCAGCACACATTTTATTTCACCATTCCATTCCATTCCATTCCATTACATTCGATTCCATTTCATTCTGTTCCAATCCAATCTGTACAATTGCACTTCGTTCCTTTCCATTCCATTCCATTCCTTTCTGTTCCACACTATTGTTTTCTGTTCCTTTCTTTCAAAAGGTTATTAATCTGTCACCCTGGCTGGATAACAGTGGCACAATGTCAGCTCACATTTTATTTTACCATTCCATTCCATTCCATTCCATTCCATTCATTCCGTTTCGTTCCATTGAACTCCATTCCATTCCATTCCATTCCGTTCGGTTCCATTCCATTCCATTCCATTCCGTTCCATTGCACTCTAATCCATTCTATTCCATTCCATTCCACCCCTCTCCATTCCATTCCGTGCGATTCCATTAAATTCCATTCCATTCCATTCCATTCCATTCCATTCCAATCCATTCCATTCCATTCCATTCCCTTCCAATCCATTCCTTTGCACTCCATTCCACTCCATTCCATTCCTTTCCACACTATAGTATTTTTTTCCTTTCTTTCAAAAAGTTCTCCAAGTGTCACCCTGGCTGTATTGCAATTCCACGATTTTAACTCAGATTTTATTTCGCCATTCGATTCCATTGCATTGCATTCCATTCCATTCCATTCAAATCCACTTCATTCCATTTCGTTCCATTCTGTTCCATTGCAATCCATTTCATTCCATTGCATTCCATTCCATTCCATTGCATTCCTTTCCATTTCATTCCATTCCATTCCATTCCATTCCATTCCATTCCATTCCTTTCATTTCCATTCTATTCCATTCCATTGTTTTCCATTCCATTCCATTCCATTTCATTCCATTCCTTTCCATTCCATTGCATTCCATTCGATTCCATTCCATTTCCTTCCATTCCGTTCCATTCCATTCCTTTCCATTCCATTTCATTCCATTCAGTTCCATTCCATTCCTTTCCATTCCATTTCATTCCATTCCATTCAATTCCATTCCATTCCTTTCTATTCCATTCCATTCCATTCCGTTACAGACTATACTATTCTATTCCTTTGTTTCAACAAGTTCTCAATTTGTCACACTGGCTGGATTGCAGTGGCACAATGTCAGCTCACATTTTATTTCATTCTTCCGCTCCATTCGTTTGATTGCGTTCCATTCGATTGCATTCCATTCCTTTAAATCTATTAGATTCCATTCCATTCCATTCCATTTCGTTGCATTCCATTCGATTCCATGCCATTTCCTTCCATTCCCTTCCATTCCATTTCTTTCCATTCCATTCCATTCTTTCCTGTTCCATTCCATTGCATTCCATTGCATTCCTTTCTATTCCATTCCATTCCATTACTCTCAATTCTATTCTTTTCCTTTCTTTCAACAAGTTCTCAGTTTTTCCCCCTTGCTGGATTGTAGTGGCAACATGTCAGCTCACATTTTATTTCACTGTTACATTTCATTCATTCCATTCCATTCCACTCCACTTCTTTCCATTCTGTTCCTTTATGTTCCTTTGCATTCCATTATATTCCATTCCATTCCGTTCCCTTCCGTTCAATTCCATTCCATTCCATTCTGTTACATTCCATTTTGTTCCATTCCATTCCATTCCATTCAATTGCACTCCATTCCTTACCTTTCCGTTCCGTTCCATTCTGTTCTGTTCCGTTCCGATAGGTTCTTTTCCATTTCTTTCCATTCCGTTCAATTGCACTCTATTCCATTCCTTTGTATTCCATTCCATTCCATTCCACACTATTCTATTCTCTTCGTTTCTTTCAAGAAGTTCTCAATCTGTCACCCTGGCTGAATTGCAGTAACAGAATGAAGCTCACATTTTATTTCACCGTTCCATTCCGTTCCATTCCATTCCATTCCATTCCATCCATTCCATTGCATTCCATTCCATTCCGTTCCATTGCACTCCGTTACTTCCCATTCCATTCCAATCCATTGCATTCCTTTCCATTCCATTCCATTTCGTTCAATTTCTTTCCATTCCATTCCATTTCGTTTCATTCCTTTCCATTTCGTTCCTTTCCTTTCCATTGCACTCAATTACTTCCATTCCGTTCCATTCCATTCCATTCCATTCCATTCCATTCCATTCCTTTCCGTTCTGTTCCATTCCATTCCGTTTCATTCCCTTCCATGGCACTCCATTCCATTCGATTCCATTCCATTTCCTTCCACTGCACTCCATTCCACTCCATTCCATTCCATTCCACTCCATTCTATTCCATTCCATTCCGTTCCATTCCGTTCCATTCCATTGAATTCCGTTCTGTTGCATTCCATTCTATTCCGTTACATTCACTCCCATTTCATTCCATTCCATTACTTTTCATTTCATTCCATTCCATTACTTTTCATTTCATTCCATTCCTTTCCATTCCGTTAAATTGCACTCCTTTCCATTCCATTGCATTCCATTCTGTTCCATTCCATCCCATTCCATTCCATTCCATTCTTTTCCATTCCATTCTGTTCCATTCCGTTCCGTTCCGTTCCATTCCATTCCATTCTATTCCATTCTTTTGCATTCCATTCCATTCCATTCCATTCCATTCCATTCCGTTCCTTTGCACTCCATTTCACTCCATTCCATTCCATTCCACACTGTAGTATTTTATTCCTTACTTTCAAATGTTCTCAATGTGTCACCCTGGGTGAATTGCAATTCCACGATTTTAACTCACATTTTATTTCGCCGTTCGATTCCATTGCATTCCATTCCATTCCATTCAAATCCATTTCATTCCATTCCTTTCCATTCTGTTCCATTGCAATCCATTCCATTCCATTGCATTCCTTTCCATTCGATTGCATTCCTTTCCATTCCATTCCATTCCATTCCATTGTATTCCATTCCATTCCATTTCATTCTATTCCATTCCATTCCGTTCCATTCCATTCCGTTTCATTCCATTCCTTTCCATTCAGTTCCGTTGCACTCCATTCCATCCCATTACATTCCATACCATGCTATTCTTTTCCTTTCTTTTAACAAGCTCTCAATCTGACACCCTGGCAGGATTCCAGTGGCTCGATGTCATCTCACATTTTACTACACCGTTCCATTCCATTCCATTCCATTCCATTCCGTTGCATTGCACTCCATTCCACTGCATTCCATTCCATTACATTCAATTCTGTTCCATTATGTTCCATTGCACTCCCTTCCATTCCATTCCGTTCCATTCCTTTCCATTCCGTCCATTCCATTCGATTCCATTCTATTCCAAAATATTCTCTTCTATTCGTTTCTTTCAACGTGTTTTCAATCTGTCATCCTGATTGGATTGCAGTGGCACACTGTCAGCTGACATTTTATTTCACCCTTCCATTCCACTCCATTCCATTCCATTCCATTTGGTTCATTCCATTCCATTTCGTTTCATTCCTTTCCATTTCGTTGCTTTCCTTGCCATTGCACTCAATTACTTTCCATTCCGTTCCATTTCATTCCATTGCATTACTTCCCGTTCTGGTCCGTGACATTCCATTTCGTTGCCTTCCATTGCACTCCATTCCATTCCATTCCAATTCGTTTCCTTCCATTGACCTCCATTCCATTCCATTCCATTCCATTACACTCCATTCCATTCTTTTCCATTCCTTTCCGTTCCATTGCACTCCATTCCCTTCCATTCCAATGCATTTCATTCCATTACACTCTATTCCATTTAATTCCAATCCACTCCACTCCACTCCATTCCATTCCATTCCATTCTGTTCCATTGCACTTCCTTATGTTCCATTCCATTCCTTCGCATTCCACTCCATTTGGTTCATTCCATTCCATTCCATTTCGTTTCATTCCTTTCCATTTCGTTCCTTTCCTTTCCATTGCACTCAATTACTTCCATTCCGTTCCATTCCATTCCATTCAATTTCATTCCATTCCTTTCTGTTCCGTTCCATTCCATTCCATTTCATTCCCTTCCATGGCACTCCATTCCATTCGATTCCATTCCATTTCCTTCCACTGCACTCCATTCCACTCCATTCCATTCCGTTCCACTCCATTCTATCCCATTCCATTCCATTCCATTCCATTCCATTCCATTCCATTCCGTTCCATTGCACTCCATTCCATTCCATTCCAATGCATTTCATTCCATTGCACTCCATTCCATTCCATTCCATTGCACTCCACTCCCTTCCATTTCTTTCCATTCCTTTCCGTTCCATTGCACTTCTTTCCATTCCATTCCATTCCATTCCTTTCTTCCATTCCTTTCCATTCCATTCCATTCCATACTAATCTATTCTATTCCTTTATTTGAAGAAGTTCTCAATATGTCACTCCAGCTGGATTGCGGTGGCACAATTTCAGCTCACATTTTATTTAACCTTTCCATTCCATTCCATTCCATTCCATTCCAAAATATTCTATTCTATTCCTTTGTATCAACAAGTTTTCAATCTGTCACCCTGATTGGATTGCAGTGGCAAAATGCAGCTCACATTTGATTTCACCCTTCCATTCCACGCCATTCCATTCCTTTCCATTCCATTCCATTTGGTTCCTTCAATTCCATTCCATTCCATTTCGTTTCATTCCTTTCCATTTCGTTCCTTTCCATTCCATTGCACTCAATTACTTTCAATTCCGTTCCATTCCATTCCATTCCATTCCTTGCCATTCCGTTCCATTCCCTTCCATTGCACTCCATTCCATTCCATTCCAATCCATTTCCTTGCATTGCACTCCAGTCCATTCATTCCGTTCCGTTCCATTCCATTCCATTCCGTTCCATTGCACTCCATTCCATTCCATTCCAATGCATTTCATTCCATTGCACTCCATTCCATTCCATTCCATTCCATTCCACTCCATTCCATTCCATTCCATTCCCTCCCTCCATTCCATTCCATTCCATTCCATTCCATTCCATTCCATTCCATTCCTTTCCATTGCACTTCTTTCCATTCCTTTCCATTCCATTCCATTCCATTCCATTCTATTCTTTTCCTTTATTTGAAGAAGTTCTCAATATGTCCCTCCGGCTGGATTGCAGTGACAGAATGTCAGCTCACATTTTATTTAAGCTTTCGATTCCATTCCATTCAATTCCATTCCATTCCATTCAATTCCATTCCATTCCAATGCATTCCTTCCGATTGCATTCCTTTCCATTGGACTCCATTCCATTCCAATCCATTCTGTTCCGTTCTGTTCCATTCCATTCCATTCCTTTCCGTTCCATTCCATTCAATTCCGTTCTGTTCCATTGCATTCTATTCCGTTCCATTCAATACCATTTCATTGCATTCCATTCCTTTCCATTTCATTCCATTCCGTTCCATTCCATTCCATTGCACTCCTTTCCATTCCATTGCATTCCATTCCATTCCACTCTATTCTATATTGTTCCTTTCTTTCAAGAAGTTCTCAATCTGTCACCCTGGCTGGATTTCAATTGCACATTGTTAGCTCACATTTCATTTCTCCATTGCATTCCATTCCATTCCAATCCATTCCCTTCCTTTCCTTTCCATTCCATTCCATTCCATTCTGTACTGTTGCTTACGTTCCATTCCATTCCATTCCTTTCCATTCTGTTGCATTTCTTTCCACTGCACTACATTACATTCGATTCCGTTCCAATCCATTCCATTCCATTGTGTTCCATTCCGTTCCACTGCATTCCATTCTATTGCATTACATTTCATTCCTTTCCATTCCATTCAGTTCCATTCCATTCCATTCCATTCCACACTATTCTATTATATTCCTTTCTTTCAATAAGTTCTCTGTCTGTCACACTGTCTGGATAGCAGTGGCAAATTATCAGCTCACGTTTTATTTCACCGTTCCATTCCATTCTGCTGCATTCCATTCCGTTACACTGCATTGCATTCAATTTCATTCCATTCCATTCCTTTCCGTTCCATTGCATTCCATTCCATTCCATTCCATTCCATTCCATTCCATTGCCTTCCATTCCATTCCATTCCATTCCCTTCCATTCCATTCCATTCCATTCCTTTCTGTTCCATTGCACTCCTTCCATTCCATTCCATTCCATTCCATTCAATTCCATTCCACACTATTCTATTCTGTTCCTTTCTTTCAAAAACTTATCAGTCTGTCTCCCTGGCTGGATAACAGTTGCACAATGTCAGCTCAAATTTTATTTCACCGTTCCATTCCATTCCTTTCCATTCCATTCCATTCCATTCATTTCATTCCTTTCCGTTCCATTGAACTCCATTCCATTCCATTCCATTGCGTTCCATTCCATTCCATTCCATTCCATTCCATTCCATTACGTTCCATTGCACTGCGTTCCATTCCATTCCATTCCATTGCATTCCATTCCGTTCCATTCCATTGCACTCTGTTCCATTCCATTCCATTCCACTCCACTCCACTCCATTCCAGTCCATTTCTTTCATTTCCATTCCATTCCATTCCATTGCAATCCATTCCATTCCTTTCCATTCATTTCCATTTCATTCCATTCCGTTGTGTTCTTTGCCGTTCCCTTCTTTTCCATTCCATTCCATTTCGTGCCATTCCATTCCTTTCAATTCCATTCTATTTCATTCTAGTCCACATTATTCTATTCTATTCCTTTCTTTCAGCAAGTTCTCAATATGTCACCCTGGCTTTATTACATTGGCACAATGTCAGCACACATTTTATTTCACCATTCCATTCCATTCCATTCCATTACATTCGATTCCATTTCATTCTGTTCCAATCCAATCTGTACAATTGCACTTCGTTCCTTTCCATTCCATTCCATTCCTTTCTGTTCCACACTATTGTTTTCTGTTCCTTTCTTTCAAAAGGTTATTAATCTGTCACCCTGGCTGGATAACAGTGGCACAATGTCAGCTCACATTTTATTTTACCATTCCATTCCATTCCATTCCATTCCATTCATTCCGTTTCGTTCCATTGAACTCCATTCCATTCCATTCCATTCCGTTCGGTTCCATTCCATTCCATTCCATTCCGTTCCATTGCACTCTAATCCATTCTATTCCATTCCATTCCACCCCTCTCCATTCCATTCCGTGCGATTCCATTAAATTCCATTCCATTCCATTCCATTCCATTCCAATCCATTCCATTCCATTCCATTCCCTTCCAATCCATTCCTTTGCACTCCATTCCACTCCATTCCATTCCTTTCCACACTATAGTATTTTTTTCCTTTCTTTCAAAAAGTTCTCCAAGTGTCACCCTGGCTGTATTGCAATTCCACGATTTTAACTCAGATTTTATTTCGCCATTCGATTCCATTGCATTGCATTCCATTCCATTCCATTCAAATCCACTTCATTCCATTTCGTTCCATTCTGTTCCATTGCAATCCATTTCATTCCATTGCATTCCATTCCATTCCATTGCATTCCTTTCCATTTCATTCCATTCCATTCCATTCCATTCCATTCCATTCCATTCCTTTCATTTCCATTCTATTCCATTCCATTGTTTTCCATTCCATTCCATTCCATTTCATTCCATTCCTTTCCATTCCATTGCATTCCATTCGATTCCATTCCATTTCCTTCCATTCCGTTCCATTCCATTCCTTTCCATTCCATTTCATTCCATTCAGTTCCATTCCATTCCTTTCCATTCCATTTCATTCCATTCCATTCAATTCCATTCCATTCCTTTCTATTCCATTCCATTCCATTCCGTTACAGACTATACTATTCTATTCCTTTGTTTCAACAAGTTCTCAATTTGTCACACTGGCTGGATTGCAGTGGCACAATGTCAGCTCACATTTTATTTCATTCTTCCGCTCCATTCGTTTGATTGCGTTCCATTCGATTGCATTCCATTCCTTTAAATCTATTAGATTCCATTCCATTCCATTCCATTTCGTTGCATTCCATTCGATTCCATGCCATTTCCTTCCATTCCCTTCCATTCCATTTCTTTCCATTCCATTCCATTCTTTCCTGTTCCATTCCATTGCATTCCATTGCATTCCTTTCTATTCCATTCCATTCCATTACTCTCAATTCTATTCTTTTCCTTTCTTTCAACAAGTTCTCAGTTTTTCCCCCTTGCTGGATTGTAGTGGCAACATGTCAGCTCACATTTTATTTCACTGTTACATTTCATTCATTCCATTCCATTCCACTCCACTTCTTTCCATTCTGTTCCTTTATGTTCCTTTGCATTCCATTATATTCCATTCCATTCCGTTCCCTTCCGTTCAATTCCATTCCATTCCATTCTGTTACATTCCATTTTGTTCCATTCCATTCCATTCCATTCAATTGCACTCCATTCCTTACCTTTCCGTTCCGTTCCATTCTGTTCTGTTCCGTTCCGATAGGTTCTTTTCCATTTCTTTCCATTCCGTTCAATTGCACTCTATTCCATTCCTTTGTATTCCATTCCATTCCATTCCACACTATTCTATTCTCTTCGTTTCTTTCAAGAAGTTCTCAATCTGTCACCCTGGCTGAATTGCAGTAACAGAATGACAGCTCACATTTTATTTCACCGTTCCATTCCGTTCCATTCCATTCCATTCCATTCCATTCCATTCCATCATTCCATTCCATTCCGTTCCATTGCACTCCGTTACTTCCCATTCCATTCCAATCCATTGCATTCCTTTCCATTCCATTCCATTTCGTTCAATTTCTTCCATTCCATTCCATTTCGTTTCATTCCTTTCCATTTCGTTCCTTTCCTTTCCATTGCACTCAATTACTTCCATTCCGTTCCATTCCATTCCATTCCATTCCATTCCATTCCTTTCCGTTCTGTTCCATTCCATTCCGTTTCATTCCCTTCCATGGCACTCCATTCCATTCGATTCCATTCCATTTCCTTCCACTGCACTCCATTCCACTCCATTCCATTCCATTCCACTCCATTCTATTCCATTCCATTCCGTTCCATTCCGTTCCATTCCATTAATTCCGTTCTGTTGCATTCCATTCTATTCCGTTACATTCACTCCCATTTCATTCCATTCCATTACTTTTCATTTCATTCCATTCCATTACTTTTCATTTCATTCCATTCCTTTCCATTCCGTTAAATTGCACTCCTTTCCATTCCATTGCATTCCATTCTGTTCCATTCCATCCCATTCCATTCCATTCCATTCTTTTCCATTCCATTCTGTTCCATTCCGTTCCGTTCCGTTCCATTCCATTCCATTCTATTCCATTCTTTTGCATTCCATTCCATTCCATTCCATTCCATTCCATTCCATTCCGTTCCTTTGCACTCCATTTCACTCCATTCCATTCCATTCCACACTGTAGTATTTTATTCCTTACTTTCAAATGTTCTCAATGTGTCACCCTGGGTGAATTGCAATTCCACGATTTTAACTCACATTTTATTTCGCCGTTCGATTCCATTGCATTCCATTCCATTCCATTCAAATCCATTTCATTCCATTCCTTTCCATTCTGTTCCATTGCAATCCATTCCATTCCATTGCATTCCTTTCCATTCGATTGCATTCCTTTCCATTCCATTCCATTCCATTCCATTGTATTCCATTCCATTCCATTTCATTCTATTCCATTCCATTCCGTTCCATTCCATTCCGTTTCATTCCATTCCTTTCCATTCAGTTCCGTTGCACTCCATTCCATCCCATTACATTCCATACCATGCTATTCTTTTCCTTTCTTTTAACAAGCTCTCAATCTGACACCCTGGCAGGATTCCAGTGGCTCGATGTCATCTCACATTTTACTACACCGTTCCATTCCATTCCATTCCATTCCATTCCGTTGCATTGCACTCCATTCCACTGCATTCCATTCCATTACATTCAATTCTGTTCCATTATGTTCCATTGCACTCCCTTCCATTCCATTCCGTTCCATTCCTTTCCATTCCGTCCATTCCATTCGATTCCATTCTATTCCAAAATATTCTCTTCTATTCGTTTCTTTCAACGTGTTTTCAATCTGTCATCCTGATTGGATTGCAGTGGCACACTGTCAGCTGACATTTTATTTCACCCTTCCATTCCACTCCATTCCATTCCATTCCATTTGGTTCATTCCATTCCATTTCGTTTCATTCCTTTCCATTTCGTTGCTTTCCTTGCCATTGCACTCAATTACTTTCCATTCCGTTCCATTTCATTCCATTGCATTACTTCCCGTTCTGGTCCGTGACATTCCATTTCGTTGCCTTCCATTGCACTCCATTCCATTCCATTCCAATTCGTTTCCTTCCATTGACCTCCATTCCATTCCATTCCATTCCATTACACTCCATTCCATTCTTTCCATTCCTTTCCGTTCCATTGCACTCCATTCCCTTCCATTCCAATGCATTTCATTCCATTACACTCTATTCCATTTAATTCCAATCCACTCCACTCCACTCCATTCCATTCCATTCCATTCTGTTCCATTGCACTTCCTTATGTTCCATTCCATTCCTTCGCATTCCACTCCATTTGGTTCATTCCATTCCATTCCATTTCGTTTCATTCCTTTCCATTTCGTTCCTTTCCTTTCCATTGCACTCAATTACTTCCATTCCGTTCCATTCCATTCCATTCAATTTCATTCCATTCCTTTCTGTTCCGTTCCATTCCATTCCATTTCATTCCCTTCCATGGCACTCCATTCCATTCGATTCCATTCCATTTCCTTCCACTGCACTCCATTCCACTCCATTCCATTCCGTTCCACTCCATTCTATCCCATTCCATTCCATTCCATTCCATTCCATTCCATTCCATTCCATTCCGTTCCATTGCACTCCATTCCATTCCATTCCAATGCATTTCATTCCATTGCACTCCATTCCATTCCATTCCATTGCACTCCACTCCCTTCCATTTCTTTCCATTCCTTTCCGTTCCATTGCACTTCTTTCCATTCCATTCCATTCCATTCCTTTCCATTCCATTCCTTCTTCCATTCCATTCCATTCCATACATACTAATCTATTCTATTCCTTTATTTGAAGAAGTTCTCAATATGTCACTCCAGCTGGATTGCGGTGGCACAATTTCAGCTCACATTTTATTTAACCTTTCCATTCCATTCCATTCCATTCCATTCCAAAATATTCTATTCTATTCCTTTGTATCAACAAGTTTTCAATCTGTCACCCTGATTGGATTGCAGTGGCAAAATGCAGCTCACATTTGATTTCACCCTTCCATTCCACGCCATTCCATTCCTTTCCATTCCATTCCATTTGGTTCCTTCAATTCCATTCCATTCCATTTCGTTTCATTCCTTTCCATTTCGTTCCTTTCCATTCCATTGCACTCAATTACTTTCAATTCCGTTCCATTCCATTCCATTCCATTCCTTGCCATTCCGTTCCATTCCCTTCCATTGCACTCCATTCATTCCATTCCAATCCATTTCCTTGCATTGCACTCCAGTCCATTCATTCCGTTCCGTTCCATTCCATTCCATTCCGTTCCATTGCACTCCATTCCATTCCATTCCAATCCATTTCATTCCATTGCACTCCATTCCATTCCATTCCATTCCATTCCACTCCATTCCATTCCATTCCATTCCACTCCCCTCCATTCCATTCCATTCCATTCCATTCCATTCCATTCCATTCCGTTCCATTGCACTTCTTTCCATTCCTTTCCATTCCATTCCATTCCATTCCATTCTATTCTTTTCCTTTATTTGAAGAAGTTCTCAATATGTCCCTCCGGCTGGATTGCAGTGACAGAATGTCAGCTCACATTTTATTTAAGCTTTCGATTCCATTCCATTCAATTCCATTCCATTCCATGCAATTCCATTCCATTCCAATGCATTCCTTCCGATTGCATTCCTTTCCATTGGACTCCATTCCATTCCAATCCATTCTGTTCCGTTCTGTTCCATTCCATTCCATTCCATTCCTTTCCGTTCCATTCCATTCAATTCCGTTCTGTTCCATTGCATTCTATTCCGTTCCATTCAATACCATTTCATTGCATTCCATTCCTTTCCATTTCATTCCATTCCGTTCCATTCCATTCCATTGCACTCCTTTCCATTCCATTGCATTCCATTCCATTCCACTCTATTCTATATTGTTCCTTTCTTTCAAGAAGTTCTCAATCTGTCACCCTGGCTGGATTTCAATTGCACATTGTTAGCTCACATTTCATTTCTCCATTGCATTCCATTCCATTCCAATCCATTCCCTTCCTTTCCTTTCCATTCCATTCCATTCCATTCTGTACTGTTGCGTTACGTTCCATTCCATTCCATTCCTTTCCATTCTGTTGCATTTCTTTCCACTGCACTACATTACATTCGATTCCGTTCCAATCCATTCCATTCCATTGTGTTCCATTCCGTTCCACTGCATTCCATTCTATTGCATTACATTTCATTCCTTTCCATTCCATTCAGTTCCATTCCATTCCATTCCATTCCACACTATTCTATTATATTCCTTTCTTTCAATAAGTTCTCTGTCTGTCACACTGTCTGGATAGCAGTGGCAAATTATCAGCTCACGTTTTATTTCACCGTTCCATTCCATTCTGCTGCATTCCATTCCGTTACACTGCATTGCATTCAATTTCATTCCATTCCATTCCTTTCCGTTCCATTGCATTCCATTCCATTCCATTCCATTCCATTCCATTGCCTTCCATTCCATTCCATTCCATTCCCTTCCATTCCATTCCATTCCATTCCTTTCTTTTCCATTGCACTCCGTTCCATTCCATTCCATTCCATTCCATTCAATTCCATTCCACACTATTCTATTCTGTTCCTTTCTTTCAAAAACTTATCAGTCTGTCTCCCTGGCTGGATAACAGTTGCACAATGTCAGCTCAAATTTTATTTCACCGTTCCATTCCATTCCTTTCCATTCCATTCCATTCCATTCATTTCATTCCTTTCCGTTCCATTGAACTCCATTCCATTCCATTCCATTGCGTTCCATTCCATTCCATTCCATTCCATTCCATTCCATTACGTTCCATTGCACTGCGTTCCATTCCATTCCATTCCATTGCATTCCATTCCGTTCCATTCCATTGCACTCTGTTCCATTCCATTCCATTCCACTCCACTCCACTCCATTCCAGTCCATTTCTTTCATTTCCATTCCATTCCATTCCATTGCAATCCATTCCATTCCTTTCCATTCATTTCCATTTCATTCCATTCCGTTGTGTTCTTTGCCGTTCCCTTCTTTTCCATTCCATTCCATTTCGTGCCATTCCATTCCTTTCAATTCCATTCTATTTCATTCTAGTCCACATTATTCTATTCTATTCCTTTCTTTCAGCAAGTTCTCAATATGTCACCCTGGCTTTATTACATTGGCACAATGTCAGCACACATTTTATTTCACCATTCCATTCCATTCCATTCCATTACATTCGATTCCATTTCATTCTGTTCCAATCCAATCTGTACAATTGCACTTCGTTCCTTTCCATTCCATTCCATTCCTTTCTGTTCCACACTATTGTTTTCTGTTCCTTTCTTTCAAAAGGTTATTAATCTGTCACCCTGGCTGGATAACAGTGGCACAATGTCAGCTCACATTTTATTTTACCATTCCATTCCATTCCATTCCATTCCATTCCATTCATTCCGTTTCGTTCCATTGAACTCCATTCCATTCCATTCCATTCCGTTCGGTTCCATTCCATTCCATTCCATTCCGTTCCATTGCACTCTAATCCATTCTATTCCATTCCATTCCACCCCTCTCCATTCCATTCCGTGCGATTCCATTAAATTCCATTCCATTCCATTCCATTCCATTCCAATCCATTCCATTCCATTCCATTCCCTTCCAATCCATTCCTTTGCACTCCATTCCACTCCATTCCATTCCTTTCCACACTATAGTATTTTTTTCCTTTCTTTCAAAAAGTTCTCCAAGTGTCACCCTGGCTGTATTGCAATTCCACGATTTTAACTCAGATTTTATTTCGCCATTCGATTCCATTGCATTGCATTCCATTCCATTCCATTCAAATCCACTTCATTCCATTTCGTTCCATTCTGTTCCATTGCAATCCATTTCATTCCATTGCATTCCATTCCATTCCATTGCATTCCTTTCCATTTCATTCCATTCCATTCCATTCCATTCCATTCCATTCCTTTCATTTCCATTCTATTCCATTCCATTGTTTTCCATTCCATTCCATTCCATTTCATTCCATTCCTTTCCATTCCATTGCATTCCATTCGATTCCATTCCATTTCCTTCCATTCCGTTCCATTCCATTCCTTTCCATTCCATTTCATTCCATTCAGTTCCATTCCATTCCTTTCCATTCCATTTCATTCCATTCCATTCAATTCCATTCCATTCCTTTCTATTCCATTCCATTCCATTCCGTTACAGACTATACTATTCTATTCCTTTGTTTCAACAAGTTCTCAATTTGTCACACTGGCTGGATTGCAGTGGCACAATGTCAGCTCACATTTTATTTCATTCTTCCGCTCCATTCGTTTGATTGCGTTCCATTCGATTGCATTCCATTCCTTTAAATCTATTAGATTCCATTCCATTCCATTCCATTTCGTTGCATTCCATTCGATTCCATGCCATTTCCTTCCATTCCCTTCCATTCCATTTCTTTCCATTCCATTCCATTCTTTCCTGTTCCATTCCATTGCATTCCATTGCATTCCTTTCTATTCCATTCCATTCCATTACTCTCAATTCTATTCTTTTCCTTTCTTTCAACAAGTTCTCAGTTTTTCCCCCTTGCTGGATTGTAGTGGCAACATGTCAGCTCACATTTTATTTCACTGTTACATTTCATTCATTCCATTCCATTCCACTCCACTTCTTTCCATTCTGTTCCTTTATGTTCCTTTGCATTCCATTATATTCCATTCCATTCCGTTCCCTTCCGTTCAATTCCATTCCATTCCATTCTGTTACATTCCATTTTGTTCCATTCCATTCCATTCCATTCAATTGCACTCCATTCCTTACCTTTCCGTTCCGTTCCATTCTGTTCTGTTCCGTTCCGATAGGTTCTTTTCCATTTCTTTCCATTCCGTTCAATTGCACTCTATTCCATTCCTTTGTATTCCATTCCATTCCATTCCACACTATTCTATTCTCTTCGTTTCTTTCAAGAAGTTCTCAATCTGTCACCCTGGCTGAATTGCAGTAACAGAATGAAGCTCACATTTTATTTCACCGTTCCATTCCGTTCCATTCCATTCCATTCCATTCCATTCCATTCCATTGCATTCCATTCCATTCCGTTCCATTGCACTCCGTTACTTCCCATTCCATTCCAATCCATTGCATTCCTTTCCATTCCATTCCATTTCGTTCAATTTCTTTCCATTCCATTCCATTTCGTTTCATTCCTTTCCATTTCGTTCCTTTCCTTTCCATTGCACTCAATTACTTCCATTCGTTCCATTCCATTCCATTCCATTCCATTCCATTCCATTCCATTCCATTCCTTTCCGTTCTGTTCCATTCCATTCCGTTTCATTCCCTTCCATGGCACTCCATTCCATTCGATTCCATTCCATTTCCTTCCACTGCACTCCATTCCACTCCATTCCATTCCATTCCACTCCATTCTATTCCATTCCATTCCGTTCCATTCCGTTCCATTCCATTGAATTCCGTTCTGTTGCATTCCATTCTATTCCGTTACATTCACTCCCATTTTCATTCCATTCCATTACTTTTCATTTCATTCCATTCCATTACTTTTCATTTCATTCCATTCCTTTCCATTCCGTTAAATTGCACTCCTTTCCATTCCATTGCATTCCATTCTGTTCCATTCCATCCCATTCCATTCCATTCCATTCTTTTCCATTCCATTCTGTTCCATTCCGTTCCGTTCCGTTCCATTCCATTCCATTCTATTCCATTCTTTTGCATTCCATTCCATTCCATTCCATTCCATTCCATCCGTTCCTTTGCACTCCATTTCACTCCATTCCATTCCATTCCACACTGTAGTATTTTATTCCTTACTTTCAAATGTTCTCAATGTGTCACCCTGGGTGAATTGCAATTCCACGATTTTAACTCACATTTTATTTCGCCGTTCGATTCCATTGCATTCCATTCCATTCCATTCAAATCCATTTCATTCCATTCCTTTCCATTCTGTTCCATTGCAATCCATTCCATTCCATTGCATTCCTTTCCATTCGATTGCATTCCTTTCCATTCCATTCCATTCCATTCCATTGTATTCCATTCCATTCCATTTCATTCTATTCCATTCCATTTCCGTTCCATTCCATTCCGTTTCATTCCATTCCTTTCCATTCAGTTCCGTTGCACTCCATTCCATCCCATTACATTCCATACCATGCTATTCTTTTCCTTTCTTTTAACAAGCTCTCAATCTGACACCCTGGCAGGATTCCAGTGGCTCGATGTCATCTCACATTTTACTACACCGTTCCATTCCATTCCATTCCATTCCATTCCGTTGCATTGCACTCCATTCCACTGCATTCCATTCCATTACATTCAATTCTGTTCCATTATGTTCCATTGCACTCCCTTCCATTCCATTCCGTTCCATTCCTTTCCATTCCGTCCATTCCATTCGATTCCATTCTATTCCAAAATATTCTCTTCTATTCGTTTCTTTCAACGTGTTTTCAATCTGTCATCCTGATTGGATTGCAGTGGCACACTGTCAGCTGACATTTTATTTCACCTTCCATTCCACTCCATTCCATTCCATTCCATTTGGTTCATTCCATTCCATTTCGTTTCATTCCTTTCCATTTCGTTGCTTTCCTTGCCATTGCACTCAATTACTTTCCATTCCGTTCCATTTCATTCCATTGCATTACTTCCCGTTCTGGTCCGTGACATTCCATTTCGTTGCCTTCCATTGCACTCCATTCCATTCCATTCCAATTCGTTTCCTTCCATTGACCTCCATTCCATTCCATTCCATTCCATTACACTCCATTCCATTCTTTTCCATTCCTTTCCGTTCCATTGCACTCCATTCCCTTCCATTCCAATGCATTTCATTCCATTACACTCTATTCCATTTAATTCCAATCCACTCCACTCCACTCCATTCCATTCCATTCCATTCTGTTCCATTGCACTTCCTTATGTTCCATTCCATTCCTTCGCATTCCACTCCATTTGGTTCATTCCATTCCATTCCATTTCGTTTCATTCCTTTCCATTTCGTTCCTTTCCTTTCCATTGCACTCAATTACTTCCATTCCGTTCCATTCCATTCCATTCAATTTCATTCCATTCCTTTCTGTTCCGTTCCATTCCATTCCATTTCATTCCCTTCCATGGCACTCCATTCCATTCGATTCCATTCCATTTCCTTCCACTGCACTCCATTCCACTCCATTCCATTCCGTTCCACTCCATTCTATCCCATTCCATTCCATTCCATTCCATTCCATTCCATTCCATTCCATTCCGTTCCATTGCACTCCATTCCATTCCATTCCAATGCATTTCATTCCATTGCACTCCATTCCATTCCATTCCATTGCACTCCACTCCCTTCCATTTCTTTCCATTCCTTTCCGTTCCATTGCACTTCTTTCCATTCCATTCCATTCCATTCCTTTCCATTCCATTCCATTCCTTTCCATTCCATTCCATTCCATACCATACTAATCTATTCTATTCCTTTATTTGAAGAAGTTCTCAACATGTCACTCCAGCTGGATTGCGGTGGCACATTTCAGCTCACATTTTATTTAACCTTTCCATTCCATTCCATTCCATTCCATTCCAAAATATTCTATTCTATTCCTTTGTATCAACAAGTTTTCAATCTGTCACCCTGATTGGATTGCAGTGGCAAAATGCAGCTCACATTTGATTTCACCCTTCCATTCCACGCCATTCCATTCCTTTCCATTCCATTCCATTTGGTTCCTTCAATTCCATTCCATTCCATTTCGTTTCATTCCTTTCCATTTCGTTCCTTTCCATTCCATTGCACTCAATTACTTTCAATTCCGTTCCATTCCATTCCATTCCATTCCTTGCCATTCCGTTCCATTCCCTTCCATTGCACTCCATTCCATTCCATTCCAATCCATTTCCTTGCATTGCACTCCAGTCCATTCATTCCGTTCCGTTCCATTCCATTCCATTCCGTTCCATTGCACTCCATTCCATTCCATTCCAATGCATTTCATTCCATTGCACTCCATTCCATTCCATTCCATTCCATTCCACTCCATTCCATTCCATTCCATTCCACTCCCCTCCATTCCATTCCATTCCATTCCATTCCATTCCATTCCATTCCATTCCGTTCCATTGCACTTCTTTCCATTCCTTTCCATTCCATTCCATTCCATTCCATTCTATTCTTTTCCTTTATTTGAAGAAGTTCTCAATATGTCCCTCCGGCTGGATTGCAGTGACAGAATGTCAGCTCACATTTTATTTAAGCTTTCGATTCCATTCCATTCAATTCCATTCCATTCCATTCAATTCCATTCCATTCCAATGCATTCCTTCCGATTGCATTCCTTTCCATTGGACTCCATTCCATTCCAATCCATTCTGTTCCGTTCTGTTCCCATTCCATTCCATTCCTTTCCGTTCCATTCCATTCAATTCCGTTCTGTTCCATTGCATTCTATTCCGTTCCATTCAATACCATTTCATTGCATTCCATTCCTTTCCATTTCATTCCATTCCGTTCCATTCCATTCCATTGCACTCCTTTCCATTCCATTGCATTCCATTCCATTCCACTCTATTCTATATTGTTCCTTTCTTTCAAGAATTCTCAATCTGTCACCCTGGCTGGATTTCAATGCACATTGTTAGCTCACATTTCATTTCTCCATTGCATTCCATTCCATTCCAATCCATTCCCTTCCTTTCCTTTCCATTCCATTCCATTCCATTCTGTACTGTTGCGTTACGTTCCATTCCATTCCATTCCTTTCCATTCTGTTGCATTTCTTTCCACTGCACTACATTACATTCGATTCCGTTCCAATCCATTCCATTCCATTGTGTTCCATTCCGTTCCACTGCATTCCATTCTATTGCATTTACATTTCATTCCTTTCCATTCCATTCAGTTCCATTCCATTCCATTCCATTCCACACTATTCTATTATATTCCTTTCTTTCAATAAGTTCTCTGTCTGTCACACTGTCTGGATAGCAGTGGCAAATTATCAGCTCACGTTTATTTCACCGTTCCATTCCATTCTGCTGCATTCCATTCCGTTACACTGCATTGCATTCAATTTCATTCCATTCCATTCCTTTCCGTTCCATTGCATTCCATTCCATTCCATTCCATTCCATTCCATTCCATTCCATTCCATTTCCATTTCCATTCCATTCCATTCCATCCTTCCATTCCATCCATTCCATTCCTTTCTGTTCCATTGCACTCCGTTCCATTCCATTCCATTCCATTCCATTCCATTCATTCCATTCCACACTATTCTATTCTGTTCCTTCTTTCAAAAACTTATCAGTCTGTCTCCCTGGCTGGATAACAGTTGCACAATGTCAGCTCAAATTTTATTTCACCGTTCCATTCCATTCCTTTCCATTCCATTCCATTCCATTCATTTCATTCCTTTCCGTTCCATTGAACTCCATTCCATTCCATTCCATTGCGTTCCATTCTTCCATTCCATTCCATTCCATTACGTTCCATTGCATTGCTTTCCATTCCATTCCATTCCATTGCATTCCATTCCGTTCCATTCCATTGCACTCTGTTCCATTCCATTCCATTCCACTCCACTCCACTCCATTCCAGTCCATTTCTTTCATTTCCATTCCATTCCATTCCATTTGCAATCCATTCCATTCCTTTCCATTCATTTCCATTTCATTCCATTCCGTTGTGTTCTTTGCCGTTTCCCTTCTTTTCCATTCCATTCCATTTCGTGCCATTCCATTCCTTTCAATTCCATTCTATTTCATTCTAGTCCACATTATTCTATTCTATTCCTTTCTTTCAGCAAGTTCTCAATATGTCACCCTGGCTTTATTACATTGGCACAATGTCAGCACACATTTTATTTCACCATTCCATTCCATTCCATTCCATTACATTCGATTCCATTTCATTCTGTTCCAATCCAATCTGTACAATTGCACTTCGTTCCTTTCCATTCCATTCCATTCCTTTCTGTTCCACACTATTGTTTTCTGTTCCTTTCTTTCAAAAGGTTATTAATCTGTCACCCTGGCTGGATAACAGTGGCACAATGTCAGCTCACATTTTATTTTACCATTCCATTCCATTCCATTCCATTCCATTCATTCCGTTTCGTTCCATTGAACTCCATTCCATTCCATTCCATTCCGTTCGGTTCCATTCCATTCCATTCCATTCCGTTCCATTGCACTCTAATCCATTCTATTCCATTCCATTCCACCCCTCTCCATTCCATTCCGTGCGATTCCATTAAATTCCATTCCATTCCATTCCATTCCATTCCAATCCATTCCATTCCATTCCATTCCCTTCCAATCCATTCCTTTGCACTCCATTCCACTCCATTCCATTCCTTTCCACACTATAGTATTTTTTTCCTTTCTTTCAAAAAGTTCTCCAAGTGTCACCCTGGCTGTATTGCAATTCCACGATTTTAACTCAGATTTTATTTCGCCATTCGATTCCATTGCATTGCATTCCATTCCATTCCATTCAAATCCACTTCATTCCATTTCGTTCCATTCTGTTCCATTGCAATCCATTTCATTCCATTGCATTCCATTCCATTCCATTGCATTCCTTTCCATTTCATTCCATTCCATTCCATTCCATTCCATTCCTTTCATTTCCATTCTATTCCATTCCATTGTTTTCCATTCCATTCCATTCCATTTCATTCCATTCCTTTCCATTCCATTGCATTCCATTCGATTCCATTCCATTTCCTTCCATTCCGTTCCATTCCATTCCTTTCCATTCCATTTCATTCCATTCAGTTCCATTCCATTCCTTTCCATTCCATTTCATTCCATTCCATTCAATTCCATTCCATTCCTTTCTATTCCATTCCATTCCATTCCGTTACAGACTATACTATTCTATTCCTTTGTTTCAACAAGTTCTCAATTTGTCACACTGGCTGGATTGCAGTGGCACAATGTCAGCTCACATTTTATTTCATTCTTCCGCTCCATTCGTTTGATTGCGTTCCATTCGATTGCATTCCATTCCTTTAAATCTATTAGATTCCATTCCATTCCATTCCATTTCGTTGCATTCCATTCGATTCCATGCCATTTCCTTCCATTCCCTTCCATTCCATTTCTTTCCATTCCATTCCATTCTTTCCTGTTCCATTCCATTGCATTCCATTGCATTCCTTTCTATTCCATTCCATTCCATTACTCTCAATTCTATTCT
>NW_022097052.1:0-24031 GCF_006542625.1 Nomascus leucogenys | reverse complement strand
GGGAAAGGTTTGGCCCAAACCGTGCTGGGGCATGTCCTCTAGGGGTCAGCCTTAACCTCTGTCTCTAGTCTCCCTTCCTTTACCTCCCTACCTCCGGTCCCTGGATCAACCCTTCCTTCACCCTCTTGACACCTCTCTGGTTCTGACCTGCCATGTGGGTCAGAGCCCATCACTTCCCAGGCCTCCCAGTGCTTCCCTGGACAGATTCTGGGATCATTCACTAGTGACTGCCCTGCTAAGATGTCAGCTGTCGGATCCCCCCAACCCCCCAACTCAGCTCTCTTCTGAAGCACTCACTGTGGGCTCCCAGCCATCACTGTCTCCAGGGCAAGGGCTGGAACCTTCACCTGCCTCACCAACATTCTCAGGATTGATTGCCACTGGTGTGCCCCAGAGCTGGGCCAGGGCTTCAGCCATTGGCTCCCCTTCATCAGGTGAGGGTGGAGGGCCATGCCTACCTGGACAGGGATGAGGGTGAGGATTGCAGCAGCTGCACCAGGATAGTGTAGCAGCCCCGTGGTGCTGACACATGCCCTTTTCAGCAACCAGGCTCCTGGTGGCACACAGAAGTGCATCTGGCAGGGCAGTGAGTGCACCATAGTGCTGCCGCCCAAGGCAGTGCTCGTGCCATCCGACAATTTCATCATCACTTTCTACCACCACGTGTCCGGGAGGGATCAGGTCAGCCTGGTGGACCTGTAGTACCTGCCCTGGCGACACGGTGAACAGCAGCTATAGGCCTGGGGCAGGGCCCCTTGGCAAGAACATCCTGGCTGCCTGGGGGCTGGGAGAAAGGCCCTGCAGCCTATGACCCCTGTGGCCCAGTAAGTGTTCTCAGTCCCTGCCAAGTGAGATCCAGGCCTGGGGACAGGCTTGGCCCCTGGGAAGGGAGGGTCCACGTGGTTACTGCAGGGGCCAGAGGAAGTCACTGCTGTCCTGTCCCGCCTGGGGCTTTTCTGGACCAGTCTCCCAGTGAGGTGTCTGGTCTGAGAGGGTCTCGACCATGCCCCTTGTGAATCTTTCAGATCCCCAGTCTTGGGTGTGCTGACTGACACACCCAGACCCATGGGGCTTCAGCCTTACATGGATTCTCTCTGTTCCGGTGAGGCTGGACCCACTCTCTGACTTGCAGAGCACGTCAGCTCTGGCCACTGCATCCTGACCTGGAGACTCAGTCCTGCCTTGGAGTCAATGACCACACTTCTCAGCTATGAGCTGGCCTTCAAGAGGCAGGAAGAGGCCTGGGAGGTAACACTTTGGCTGGCTTCTCTCCTGGGGCCTCTCTCCTGGGAGCAGCAGTCCAGGGCAGACTCCCCACTGTAAATAAGGCGAGGTCAACTTGGAGTGATGAGGAGGGGAGGAACTGGAGCCAGGTGTGTGTGTGCACACACACACACATGCTGACATGGACACGTGTGTGCTTCATGTGTGTGTATGTGAGTAGAGTGTGCTTGTGTCTCTGAGTGTGTGCACATAAGTGTAAGTGTGCATGTGTTTGTGTGTGCACATACAAGTGTGCCCATGTTTGTGTTAGTAAGTGTACATAGGAGTGTGTCTGTGCCTTGTGTTTGTGTGTGAGTGTGCACATAGGCACGCCTATGTGTATGAGTGTGTATGTGAGTGTGTTTCTGTGCACACACTTGTGTATATGAGTGTGCATGCAAGCGTGATGAGTGTGAAAGTGTGCCCGTAGACATGTTTGCCTGTGTGTGCATATGTGTATTTGTGGGCAAATGCAGCTGTATCTGTGTGTGAGTGTGAGTGTGCCTTCTCTCTGTGTGTGCACGTGAACGTGGTGAGTGTGCCTGTGTGAACACAGGTGCGTTCGTGTGTGTGTTATGTGAGCATGTGCATGTGTGTATTCTCAAGGGCTGAGGGACCCAGCCCCACCTTCAGCACCTGCCAACTGTCCCCACCCCCACAGCGGGCCCAGCACAGGGATCACATTGTTGGGGTGACCTGGCTCATACTGGAAGCCTTTGAGCTGGACCCTGGCTTTATCCTTGAGGCCAGGCTGCGTGTCCGGATGGCCACACTGGAGGATGACGTGGCACAGGAAGAGCGTTACACAGGCCAGTGGAGCCAGCCTGTGTGCTTCCAGGCTCCCCAGAGACAAGGTGGGTGTTGCTATGGCTGTTGCACTTCCAGAGTCTGGGCTGGGTGTCCCCCGCACCCTTTCAGCCTCCTGGAAGCCCCTCCCTGAGGCAGCCATGCCCCAGTTGACCCCCTTCCTCGGAAGGTCCGAGGTCTGTAGGGAGGACACAAACACCTGCCAACTCTGGGGCTTCCTGGGAACCCATAGTCAGTGGCTCCCGTTAGCAGTGAGGGTGGCAGGGCTGCACACTAGGGCTGGTGCTACTGCCTGAAGGCTGGACATGACCTCAGTGTCCTTAATGAGGGCTGGGCTGACCCTTGCACACTGCAGTGCTGAGACAGCCCACGGACCTTATGACCCACTGTGTGGCAGATGGGAAGAGTGAGGCCCAGGAGCATGGCTCACACAAGGTCCTTCAGCAGGTGACACAAACCTCCAAGGCCCATCACAAACCTTCCACTTTGGCCCAGGGCACTAAAGGGTGCACTTTTGCCAGGTGGGTTTTGGGGGAGCCTCCTGGCACTGAGGCTGCTCACAGCCCTGGGCCCTTCCTGCCCACGGGCCCTCTGATCCCACCCTGGGGGCGGCCAGGCAACACCTTTGTCGCTGTGTCCATCTTTCTCCTGCTGACTGGCCTGACCTACCTCCTGTTCAAGCTGTCACCCAGGTAGGTAGCTGTGTGTGTGTGTGTGTGTGTGTACGTGTGAGTGGGTAATGGTGTACATGTGTTAGTGTGTGTGTGCAGATGTGTCACTGTGGGCATGTGAGTGTGTGGTGGGTGGGCCGTCAAGGGCCACCCTTGTCTGGTTCCTCCCCTCCCTCTCCACTGCCTGGTCCTGGATGGGGTGGGCTTTTCAAGTCTCTGCTCTGGGCCAGTAGAGAGTTGTCAAGTTGCCAGGGGAGAGAAGGGAAGGGGGATCTGAGGCAGAGGTTGAAGATAAGGGCAGCTTGGTCCCGACCAGACCCAGAGTCACCGAGATCAAGAGCCCGGGGTCCTAGTCTCCTGCCTCTGGAGGAGCTTGGTTTGTTCATTTGTTCACATGTTCTACGAAAGGACAGTTGGGGCATCTGGTGTGCTCAGGATCCTGTTCTCACCCTGGCAGATGCCTTAGAGAACAAGATGGACAAGGGCCCGCCTTAAATAAACCGTCACGCCTCAGGCACCACATGTCAGGCTACAAGAGGGGATGCAGGGGCCATGTCAGGCCGCAGATGTGAGGAAGAGGATGTGGGAGAGAGGTGTTGGGAGGGGTTAAGCAGGAGGGTGCTTGGCTTCTCCTTGGAGCAAAGGAAAGTATGAAACTGTGTAACACGACCTAATTTATGTTTTGAGGAATGGATTGCTGGGAAAAGGGGACATGGGGGACCTGCTGGGGGCCAGTGGGGGCCAGTGGGGTGCCCACAGGGAGATGATTTGGCATGAGCCAGTGAAAGAACTGGAGATAGAGCAAAGCAGAGGGAATTGCAGGGTCTTAGGAGGAGAAATAGAGGGGACGTGTGGCTGGATGAGATCTGAGTGGTGACCCCTGAGGTGGGGAAATGGGGCACAGCCTTGTGGAAAGGTTGGCGAGGTCTCTCTGCACCTGTTGCGTTGGAGCCCCAGGTGACATCCTTATGAGAGGGTCAGGGGATCCTTGGCAGCAAGTCAGGTGCTCAGGGAGACACTGGGTGGGGTGGGAGCCACAGATGTGCTGATGGCAAAGACAGAGTTCCTGGAGGTGCGGCTCCCTCTGTGGGCTGAGGATCTAGCTGGTAACTCCCCGTTCTGAACCACCATCGCAGCTCACGCTGTAAAGGACGCGCGCCTCAGTATAAGTCAGTTCTATGCGGCCGTTAGGCAAGGAGGCCCAGTTGGGTCCTGCCCTGAGAGTGGGTTGGGATGTGATGAGATGGGAGAGAGGCAGTGGCAGCGACGAGCTGGGCGGGCCTCCTGCTGATGGAAGGAAGCTCAGCCAGCCTCTGCAGTGACCTCAGGCCACCTGGGTCCCCATAGGCCTCTGACTGGCCTCTCCTGACCTCAGCGTGAAGAGAACCTTCTACTAGAACATGCCGTCTCCAGCGGTGTTCTTCCAGCCCCTCTGCGGTGTGCACAATGGGAACTTCCAGGTGTGTGCAGAGACCATGGCAGGGCGTCGGGGGCAGGGGGTGCCCAGAGCTCTGGCCTGCCCGAGATGTTGGCTTTCATGAGGGTTGGCGGCCAGTATGGGAGCCTTGTCAGTGCTTGGAGCCTTTTTTGTATATTCAGTGTATTTCAATTTATACGCTGTGTCTCAAGTCGGGGAAAAACTAGCTTTATTCTCCATTACTGATTTCTTTTTGTTCTCATGTCTCCAGTTCCACTGTTGATGGAAAAACGTAAATTTCTCATGACTTATTTCTGTCCCCTCTGGTTTGCAGCTGTCTGCATGCACCATGTGCCTCACCTCCTCCTTCTGCGAAGGTGTCTGTCCTGTGGCCGTGGGGAAGGGTCTGTGGTGTGTGCGCTGCCCTTGGGGCTCTCACTGCCTCTGGGCTCCTGCTCTGCCTGGTCCCCTGGTCCCCTGGTCCCCACAGATCGCATGCTGGCACCACAGCTGTGGAGTGGGCTCTGCAATTCCCCCTCTGTGGCCCTGTTGGGCCCCCACAGCCCAGGAAACAGTGAGCAACTTGGGAGTTGCATCAGCCCCTCCCCTCCCTGCTTGGCTGGCGGTTCATGCCCCCTGGGTGGGAGGACGAGGAGAGGAGGGGCTCCAGTGAGTGGTCTCTGGTTTTTCCCCTCTGACTCCTCACTTTGGGCAAAGGACAAGAAGCAGTGAGAGCCCCTCCCTGGGTTCTGGGCCAAGCTGACCCCTCTTCTCCAGGATCTTCCCTCCCTGCACCCTGGGGCATCCCTGGGCCCTGTGTGGCAAGGATGTCCCTTCCACACCGCGGCTCCAACTTGCTATGCAGAAAAATCCTTTTTTCTCTCAATGAGGAGCCTAGTTTTCAAGATTTTTGTCCAAATGTTCAATTTGAACCATAAACCGGGCACCTGGCTCTTGGCAGAGTCTCCCCCTTTCCCCAAGGTGGTAGGTGTGACCATCAAGAGCCTGGGCAGCTGAGTACAAGGCTGAGCAGGGCACAGATCGTGATTGTCCCCTGGACTGTCATCCTGTTGCAGGCACCAGCCCTTCCCTAGAGAATCAGGGCACCTGCCAGGGGTTATTTAGACCCTTGGGTGGGGATCTGGTGTCATAGGTTTGTCTCCAGGGAGCAGTGCAGTGACAGAGGGTGTGTTGTGTGTTTAGGGAGCAGTGCAGTGACGGAGGGTGTGTTGTGTGTTGTGCACAGGATGGAGGTTCCTGGTCTCACCAAGGGAACAGTTTCCTTTAGGAGGTGGGGGCCTCCTGTGGCCCCATGGAAGGATCCAGGTCTGCTAGCCTTAGCCCAGTGCTTTGAAAGTCACCAGTCCTGACAGCGACTCGTGTGTGTGTGTGTGTGTGTGTGTGTGTGTGTGTGTGTGATGTGTGGTGGGAATGCCCAGTCTCTGCAGCTGCTGAAAGGCCTTGAGGCACATGCTGTCAGGAGTTGGCTCTGTCCTGGGCAGATATCACCATCTGTACCTTGGTTCAGGCTACCGTGAGCACCAGGCCCTGTGCTGGTGGAGTGGTGAGGAGCCTGAAGGGACTCAGGGTCCCATGATGAGGATGGGCTGGCACATGGAGGAAAGACAGAATGTCCAAAACACAGGTGCTGCTTGGCCTCTGGGTGTGGACCTCAGGAGGGCTTCCTGGAGGAGGTGGGATGCTGGGCTTGCCAGAAAGGAGGCAGCTGCTCCCCGGATGAGTTCTGAACATGCTACTGAGCCCTTCCCTCCTCCTGCACTCTGTTCCGACTTGGGATGGGGCCCACAGGGCTGGTGTGCTGCTGAGCCAGGACTGTGCTGGCACCCACAGAGCCTCAGAGCCCTGCATCCAGGAGGCCACTGCATTGCTCCACTGGCCAGCGGGTCCTTGGAAATCTGTGGCCTGGAGGAGGATCAGGAAGGCACGGGACTGAGCTCAGAACTGGCTGCAGCAGGGTGTACGGAGTGGGAGGCACAGCCACTTGCCTATCGCCACAGGAGGACTGGGCCCCACGCCCACCAGGGCACGTTACTCCCTTCCGTCCTCAGCAAGGCCGGTCCTGGGATGTTCTTGGCCCCTGACTTGCCAGATGCATCATGTCCGTTTTGGGAAAAGGACTGAAGTCTCCGGAGCCTTGTCTGGGACTGAACCTCCTGAGAACGGGCCCCAGCAGAGATCGGAGGTCCTGTCTGGATGGAGGCTCAGGGGCAGGCTTCAGGGAGGAAGGATCCCTCCACTCAGTGCCTGTAGGGAGGAACCTCTACCCTCAGCATCCTGCCCACAGGTTCCTCCTTCCGCTGTCCCTTTCTTTCTCCCTGGCCTCTCTGAGAAGAGGTGGGTGGTTTCTCAGCTGTTCCACCTTCACCCCCTTAAAGGCCAGCCTGGGCCCAGTGGACACAGGTAAGCACCATGACCACCTGCTGTGACCTCTCTTGCCTTCCTGAGGCACCTTTCTAGAGATTAAAAGGGGCTTCATGGCTGTTCCAAAGTGCTGATGGCTGGGAAGAGGGGCCAGAGGAGGATGGGGGCGAGGTTGGCCAGTCCCTAGGCTTTCTGGGCTCTAGGACAGCGCAGTGGATGCTCATGATGGAACAGTACTCTCGGGGACAGCAAGCAGGGTTGGGAGGTCTCAGGGGCAGCTCTGGGGACAGCAGGGTGGAGGCTCAGGACAGTTCCTGGAGGCAGACCCTCATTCCTTCTTGTCCTCATCCTCCCACTTGCTCCTGGAAACTGAGAGCTGAGGTGGAACTCCCAGACAGTCAGTGCTGAAGTGACCATCCAGCAGTTGATGGTGGCCTCTGAAGGGTCCTGCTTCTGTCCTCAGCCTCTCATTGGGGTGGGCCTTGGGGGAGATCTGTGTCTGGAGAGAGCGGTAGATGGAGCAGAACGAGCCTGCATTTGTTTCCTGGGAGCTGCCGTAACAAAGTGCCACAAAATGGGTAGCTAGAAAACACAGAGATTTGTTGTCTCAGTTCCGAAGTCCAGAAGTTGGAAATAAAGATGTTGGCAGTATTCCCGACTAATGTTCTTAGGCTCCCATGAAACAGAAGTTGATACAAGGCCAAGCAAGTTTCACAGACAAGCTTTATTAAGTCTTCCTATGCCCACTAAAGGTTGGCAGGAGGAGAGATTCTTTGGCTGGCTCCCAAGGGGAGTGCATTGTGGTGGTCTTAAGGAGGTGACATGCATAATTTATGAGTTAGGTCAGTGTCTTACACCTACAGGGTGGAGTGAAGGGTGCTCAGATGCAGTAAAGAATTGTGCTGACACATACGTTGCGTGATCAGAAAATAGCAGATAAGCCTATACTGGGGGACTTAGTATTATAATGAGGCCACGGTAAGGATCAGTCATTCTCCTGGCCTCATGCACAAGTGGGTGATAGAGTCAACTCCCTGAGTAAGACTACAGCCAGATGCTGCTTATCTTAGTTTATTTCAGACAGTTTGGCAAGGTCTGGCCCAGCGAGTATGGCACCTGGAGGGTGGTGCTGCAAGGTCTGGTGGTCAGCGGGCACGTATGGAACAAGCACTTAGTGGGGTGGGGCGAGTCCCCATTTCTTACTCTGTCTCAGCAGGCCATGCTCCCTCTGAAGGCACTAGGGAAGGATCCATTTTGGGCCTCTCTTCAGCTTCTGTTAGTTTCTTGCCTTGTGACAGCAAAACTCCATTTTTTTTTTTTAAGATGGCGTCTTGGTCTGTCGCCCAGGCTGAAGTGCAGTGGTCGTGATCTCAGCCTCTGCACCTCTGCGCCCAGTTCAAGTGATCTCCTGCCTCCCACCTCCAAGTAGCTGGGGATTACAGGTGCAGCCACCAGCCCAGCTAATTTTTGTATTTTTAGTAGATACAGGATTTGCCATGTTGGCCAGCTGGTCTCAAATTCCTGGCCTCAAGTGATGCCTGCCTCCCCTTCCTGTGCTGTAGATTAGAACATGAGCCACTGCACCCGGCATGTCATCTGTATTATCTTTTTGGTGAGGTGTCTATCTTTTAATTGGGTTGTTTTTTTTTGTTATTAGAATTTGTTTGTATATTTTGCACACAAGTCTTTTTCAGGTTTGTTTTTTAAATATTTTCTCTCAGTCTGTGGCTTGTTTTGATTCCTCTTAATGGGATATTTTCACAGAGTTAGCATTTTAAATTTAATAAAGTCCACATATCTTTTTATTATTTTATGAACTTGGCTTTTGGTATTGTATCTAAACTCATCATCAATCCAAAGTCATATGGATTTCTTCTATTAACTTTTTACAATTTTTAATATTTTGAAAATTTAAGTCTACAGACTATCTGATGATTTTTTAGGGGGAGCTATGAAGTTTGTATCTACGTTCATTTTTTGTCCCTAATGGTTTCCAATTGTTCTTGTGCCATCTGTGGAACAGACTTTTCCTTTCCCCATTGAATATTTGCATAATTTTTGCCCTTTGACAAAAGCAGTTGACTTATATTATTTTGGTCTTTTGGGTTCTGTATCTATTCTGTTTATTATTTGTCCATCCTTCACAATATCACTCTCTTCATTACTTAGCTTTGTGGTAAAGCTAACAGTAATGAGTGTACTGCTCCTAAAGAAGGAGTATCTGCATTTATTTAATATTTTTTATTCTTCCCAACCATGATCCAAGGTTTTCTGAATGCAATATTTTAGATGTATATGTGTTACGTTTATACTTAATAAATTCAATTTTGGGGGTGCTATTATAAATGGTATTTTTTTTAAATTTCAAGTTCAAATTATTCCTATACATTATTGCTGATAGAAAGAAAGGCACTGCATGGTGGCTCATGCATGTAATCCTAGCACTTTGGGAGGCTGAGTTGGGAGGATCACTTGAGCTTGGGAGTTCTAGACCAGCCTGGGCAATATAGTGAGACCCACCCTCCCAATAAAAATACAATAAAATAAAATAATTAAATAAATAAATAATAAATAAATAAAGAAAATCAGGTCGGGCTGGGCACGGTGGTTCACACCTGTAATCTCAGTGCTTTGGGAGGCTGAGGTTGGACGATCTCTTGAACCCGGTGGCTGAACCGGGAGCTGGAAGCTGAACCCAGGAGCTGTGATTATGCCACTGCCTCAAGCCTGGGTAACAGAACAAGACCCTGTCTCTTAAAAAGAAAAGAAAGAAAATCAATTTAGTTTTGTCTACTGGCCATCTTTTTCTTTCTTTTTGTTGTTGTTGTTGTTGAGGAGTCTGGCTTTGTTGCCCAGGCTGGAGTGCAGTGGCACAATCTCAGCTCACTGCAACCTCCGCCTCCCGGGTTCAAGCGATTCTCCTGCCTCAGCCTCCAGAGTAGCTGGGATTACAGGCATGCGCCATCGTGCCTACTAATTTTTGTATTTTTAGTAGAGACGAGGGTTCACCACATTGGCCAGGCTGGTCTCGAACTCCTGACCTCAAGTGATCCGCCCGCCTCAGCCTTTCAAAGTGCTGGGATTACAGGCGTGAACTGGCCATCTTCTTTGATGACTATCTCAATGCTTTCCCAAGGCACGGGATGGTGGTCTCCAGTTTCAGTGAAATTTCCAAAATCTCGGCCTTGAAAAATCCAGACGCTGATTTTCAGAGATTCTCCAGAGCTGCCGCGAGGGGGCGCCGGCCCTGCCAAACCCGGAGGGCTGCGCGCGAACCGTGTCCGAACCGCACGGCGGCGTCCTGGGGCGTCCACTGTGAGGACGGAGCTTCCTCTCAGCACCCACCCAGGAGGGGCCAGGGCTTGGGACACCTGGGGACACCTGGGGCCACGTCCGCTGTGAGGACAGGGAGACGCTCCGGGACACCTGGGGCCGCCGAGGAGAAAGTGAGAGAAAGGCTTCCTGCCCCCGCTGTGAGTGCAGCGGAGCGAGCGCGGCGCATTTCCCGTCTGGCCATTTGTACCCGGACTTCACTTTGTACGAGGGTCCCTTCATGGAGGCTTGGGCGGCTCACCCCAGCACAGGACAAGATGCCGGTTATGGATGCGATTTTGTTTCTGGGGAGAGACCCTGGTCCCGGGAGAAGAGGAGGAACGTGGAGACGCCGTTGTGCCGTCGGGCGGTCGGGAGGTTGGGGACTGGCAGGGGCCACAGCCTGAGGCCGATGAAACAGACGCCCCCTGATCAGTGCTTGTGTTTTTTTTTTTTTTTGAGACAGAGTTTCGCTTCGGTTTCCCAGGCTGGAGTGCAATGGCGCGATCTCGGCTCACTGCAACCTCCGCCTCCCGGGTTCAAGTGATTCTTCTGCCTCAGCCTCCCGAGTAGCTGGAATTACAGGGACCCGCCACCACGCCCAGCTAATTTTTCTATTTTAGTAGAGACGGGTTTCACTATGTTGGCCAGGCTGGTCTTAACTCCTGACCTCAGGCAATCCCCCGCCTTAGCCTCCCAAAGTGCTGGGATTACAGGCGTGAGCCATCTCGCCTGGCCAGTGCTTGGTGTTTTAAGGCTTGTTAACGTAGTGGAAACAACACAGGAAAATGGAAAAGTAGCACATTTCATGCTCACGCACTGCACTCCATTCTGGCGACAGAGCGAGACCTTTTTAAGAGTAAAAAGAAAAGAAAGAAATAAATAGAGTTTTGTCTGCTGGCCATTTCTTTTTTCTTCTTTCTTCTTTCTTTTTTTTTTTTTTTTGAGACAGAGCTTGCTCTGTCCCCAGGCTGGAGTGCAGTGGTGCATCTTGGCCACTGCAACCTCCACCTCTCGGGTTTAAGCAATTCTCCTGCCTCAGCCTCCTGAGTAGCTAGGATTACAGGCGCCCACCACACATCTGGCTAATTTTTGTATTTTTAGTAGGGATGGGGTTTCCTCATGTGGGCCAGGCTGGTCTTGAACTCCTGACCTCAGGTGATCCACCCGTCTCTGCCTCCCAAAGTGCTGGGGTTACAGGTGTGAGCCACCACGCCAGCGTTTTTTCGGTTTGTTTTGTTTTGTTTTAAGAGAGAAGGTCTTGCTCTATCACCCAGGCTGGAGTGCAGTGGTGTGATCACAGCTCACTGCAGCCTCAGTCTCCTGGGCTCCAGCAATCCTCTGGCCTCAGCCTCCCAAGTAGTTAGGAGTATAGGCACCAGCCACCATGCACAGCTAATTAAAAAAAAAAAAAATTTGGCGGGCGCGGTGGCTCACGCCTGTAATCCCAGGCGTGAATGACTTTGGGAGGCCTTGGTGGGGGGATCACCTGAGGTCAGGAGTTGAGACCAGCCTGCGTCAAACATTGGCAAAACTCGGTCTCTACTTAAAAATACAAAAATTTAGCCATGCATGGTGGTGGCGCGCCTGTAATCCCAGCTACTCGGGAGGCTGAGGCAGGAGAATTGTTTGAACCTGGAGGTGGAGTTGCAGTGAGCCAAGATCAGCGCCATTGCTTCCAGCCCTGGGCAATAGAGTGAAACTCTGTCTCAAAAAACAAAAAACAAAAATTTTGCACAGACAACAGGATCTTTACGTTGCCTCAGGTTTGTCTTGAACTCCTGGGCTCGAGTGATCCTTACACTCTCAGCCTCCCACAGTACTGGATTACACGGTGAGCCACTGCACCTAGCCTGGAGTCTCTGTCTTCCTCTCCCTTCCTCCTTCCCTTACTCTTCTTCCTTCTTTCCTTCTTTATTTTTTTTCTTTTTCTTTTTTTTTTTTTTTTTGATACCGAGTTCTCGCTCTGTGCCAGGCTGAGTGCCAGTGCGCATCTCGGCTCACTGCAACCTCCGCCTCCCGGGTTCAAGGGATTTTCCTGCCTCAGCCTCCAGAGTAGCTGGGACTACAGGCGTGTGCCACCACGCCCAGATAATTTTTGTATTTTTAGTAGAGATGGGGTTTTACCATGTTGGCCAGAATGGTCTCGATTTCCTGACCTCAAGTGATCCGCCCGACTCGGCCTCCCAAAGTGCTGGGATTACAGGCGTGAACTGGCCATCTTCTTTGATTGCTATCTCCATGCGTTCCGGTCAAGGCACGGGATGGGGTCTCCAGTTCAGTTGAAATTTCCAAAATCACGGCCTGGAAAAAATCAGACGCTGATTTTCAGAGATTCCCCAGAGCTGCCGCGAGGGGGCGCCCGGCGCTGCCAAACCCGGAGGGCCGCGCGCCAACCGTGTCCGATCCGCACGGCGGCGTCCTGGGGCGTCCACTGTGAGGACGGAGCTTCCTCAGGACCCACCCAGGAGGGGCCGGGACTTGGGACACCTGGGGCCGCGTCCGCTGTGAGGACAGGGAGACGCTGCTGCAGCTCCGGGACACCTGGGGCCGCCGAGGCGAAGGTGAGGAAAAGGCTTCCTGCCCCCGCTGTGAGTGCAGCGGAGCGAGCGCGGCCGCGTTTCCCGTCGGGTGTTTGTTCCTGGACTTCACTTCGTGCGAGCGTCCCTTCATGGCGGCTTGGGCGGGTCACCCCCAGCGCAGGACAAGATGCCGGTTACGAATGCGAGTTTGTTTCTGGGGAGAGACCTTGGTACGGGGAGAGACCCTGGTACCGGGAGAGGAGGAGGAACGCGGAGATGCCGTCGGGCGGTCAGGATATTGGGGACTGGCAGGTGCCACAGCCTGAGGTCGAGGAAACAGGCGCCCCTGATCAGTGCTCATTTTTGGTTTTGTTTTATTTTTTTTTTTTTGAGACGGACTTTTGCTCTTGTTTCCCAGATTGGAGTGCAATGGCGCGATCTCGGCTCACTGCAACCTCCGCCTCCCGGGTTCAAGCGATTCTCCCGCCTCAGCCTCTCAAGTAGCTGGGATTACAGGCATGCACCAGCACGCCCGGCTAATTTTGTATTTTTAGTAGAGATGGGATTTCTCCATGTTGGCCAGGCTGGTCTCGAACTCCCAACCTCATCAGGTGATCCACCCACCTCGGCCTCCCAAAGTGCTGGGATTACAGGCATGAGCCACCGTGCCTGGTCAGTGCTGCGTGTTTTCGGGCTCATTTGTTAACATAGTGGAAACAACACAGGAAAATGGAAAAGTAGGCACATTATCATGCTCACGCCACTGCACTCAAGCCCTGGGCAACAGAGCGACACCTTGTCTCAAAAAACAAAAACAAATGAAAACAAAACCAAAAAAACCATTGTGTGCGTCTAATGGAAGTGAACTCATCAACAACAGTTTTTCTTTTGCTGAGAAAGTCTGTTTAATTTGCAGTGTATTTGTAATGGTACATAAAATGACGTCTGTTTTATAAACATTCTCATCCTAAGTTAGTTGAAATGTATTAACTATATCAAGCTTTGACATGATGCCATAAAATTAATTGAAGAAAGTCACTACTCTTTTTTTTTTCCTTGGCTTTGACCATTTTAAATAAAATCAGATTTCGTTAAGGTTACTTGATACTGAGCTGTAAACCCGTATGGCCCTGCGGTGTCTTTTCTTATCTTTTTTTTTTTTTTTGAGATGGAGTCTCGCTCTGTCTCCCAGGCTGGAGTGCAGTGGTGTGATCTCCGCTGGCTGTAACCTCCACCTCCCAGGTTGAAGCAGTGCTCTGTCTCAGCCTCCCCAAGAGCTGAGATTACAGGCGCCTGCCACAACGCCCAGCTAATTTTTTTGTATTTTTAGTAGAGATGGGGTTTCACCAATTCGGCCAGGCTGGTCTTGAACTTCTGACCTCGTGATCCACCCGCCTCGGCCTCCCAAAGTGCTGGGGATTACAGGTGTGAGCTACTGCGCCCGGCCCTGCAGTATTTTTCTTTTTTTTTTTGAGATGCAGTCTCACTCTGTTGCCCAGGCTAGGGTGTAGTGGCTCGATCTCCGCTCACTGCAACCTCCCCTTCCTGGACTCAAGCGATTCTCCTGCCTCAGCCTTCAAAGTAGCTGGGACTACAAGTGTGCTCCATGATGCTCGGGTAATTTTTTGTGTGTTTTTAGTAGAGGCGGGGTTTCACCGTGTTGGCAAGGCTGGTCTCAAACTCCTTACCTCAAGTGATCTGCCCGCCTTGTCCTCCCAAAGTGTTGGGATTGCAGGCGTGAGCCACCACGCCCTGCCCCTGGGGTCCTTTTTTAATGGGGATCTCTAAGGGTCACTCCAACCTTTTCTATGCTAATCGGTGTATTTAAATTTTCCTTATTTTAGAGTCCATTTTGTTAATGTGTATTTTTACTAGGAAATCACCCATTTTCTCTCGGTTTCCAGTTTGATTCAATAAGTTTCTCCTTTTTTTATTTTTTATTTTTTGAGACGGGGTTTTGCTCTGTCTCCCATGCTGGAGTGCAGTGGTGCAGTGGAGATCTCGGCTGACTGCAGCCTCCGCCTCCTGTGTTCAAGCAATTCGTCCTCAGCCTGTTGAGTAGCTGGGATTACAGGTCTGCACCACCATGCCCAGCTGATTATTGTATTTTTAGTAGAGACTGGGTTTTGCCATGTTGGCCATGCCGTTCTGAAACTCCTGACCTCAGCTGATCCGCCCGCCTCGGCCTCCCAAAGTACTGTGATTACAGGCATGAGCCACGTACCTGGCCAATAAGTTTCTCTTATTTGACTTCTAATTTATCTCTTTCTAGTTTTCAACAGAATTCTTAATCCTATGTATTTCTGCTATTTGTTTCCATCAATAATATTTTAAAAATATACTTCTTAGTTTATCTTGTTTTCAATTGAGGGAATTGTTATATTAAACAATTTCTTAGACCCAATGACAAGCTTTAATTATTTTAAAATAATTCCTGCTTAACGCAACATCTTTTGCAGGAACCAGCTGTCAGTGCTATTTGTTACTGACCAGAGTTTCTTGGCTCTCCGGTAATGGAAATTGACATGAAGATGAGCAAGTTTCCCAGACAAAGCTTTTATTTAGGTGTTTTGTTTGTCTTGGTTAAATTTATTTCACAAAGCTTTTATTTTTATGTTTTATATTCAAACACAAAGGAGGCAGCAGAAGAGAGAATTCTCTGTCTGGCTCCCTGAAGAGTCAGGAGGAGAGTGTTTCTAAGGTCTGGCCTGATTGCCCAGGCTGGAGTGCCTGGCACCATCTTGGCTCACTGCATCCTCCTGGGCTCAAGCCATCCTCCCACTTCAGCCTCTGGAGTAGCTGGGACTACAGGTGTATACAACTGTGCTCAGCTAACTTTTGTATTTTTTTGTAGAGACGAGGTTTTGCCATGTTGCCCAGGCTGGCCTCAGACCCCCCCAAAGTGCTGGGATTACAAGCATGAACCACCATGCCCAGCCCAGTGTGTTCTTATTAAATTTCAGTAATTAGTCATGCCATTTGCCTTTTGTTCAACACTGAGATTTCGTTGTTTCCTAATTATCTCATACATGGACTTTGGTTCCATTAAACTATTATTTCCTTGATCTACAAATTGCGGGTGATTCTTGCAGATTATCTAAGAAATAATTACGTTTTGTTTTTAGAAAAACCATTATTAACTTTACTTCATCTCAATACATAAATAGATAGATAAATAACTCAGTCTCAGTTTTTTTATAGCAGTGCAGAAACAGACTAATACACTACAATATATTGAGTTCAAAACATTCTAAAGAAAAAAATGTAATCAAGAGTGGACAAAAATTTAAATGGACATTTATGAAAAGAAGACATACAAATGGCAAACAGGCAAATGAAAAGGTTCTCCACATTACTGATCATCATAGAAATGCAAATCAAACCCAAAGTGAGATATCATTTCACCTCAGTTAAGGTGGCTTTTATCCAGAAGTCAGTCAAAAATAAATGTTGCTAATAGCGAAGATTTGGAAGAAACCTAAATGTCCATCAGCAGATGACTGGATAGAGAAAATGTGGTACATATACACAATGGAGTACTATTCAGCTCTAAGAAAGAATGAGAGTCTGTCATTTGCAGTAACAGAAATGGAACTGAAAGTCTTTATGTTAAGGGAAATAAGTCAGGCACAGAAAGACAAATGTCACATGTTCTTTATTTGTGGGTGCTAAAATTTTAAACAATTGATGTCATAGAGATAGAGAGTATAAGGATGGTTACCAGAGGCTGGGAAGGGCAGTGGGGGAACAGGGGGTTAGTGGGGATGCAAAATGGGTGCAAAAAATTGTTAGAAAGAATGAATAAGACAGTATTTGATAGCACAACAGGGTGATTATGGTAAAAAATAATTTAATTATACATTTTATAAAAACTAAAATAGTATAATTGGATTGTTTATAACACAAGCTATCAATGCTTGAGGAGATGCATACCCTGTTTTTTATTATGTATTACTCATTACATGCGTGTGTCAAAGTATGTCATGTACCCCCATAAATATATACACCAACTATGTACCCACAAAAATAAAAATTAAAATTAAAACCAAAGGGAGGAGAGCATAATGAGGCAGATGTGGCTACGGCTTGAACTAGCTTTTCAGGGTTACTTTGGAACGTCCTTATCCAAGAAAAGTGGTTCATTTAGTCAATAGGGGCTTAGAAATTAATTTTTAGTTTATAAGTGGAAAAAAGAATTTTTAATCCTGAGCCATAGCTCTCAGTCAGTCAGTCCCTGCAGGGAACCTGTTCTTTACTCTGGAGATAAACACTGTTTTTCTTTTTTCCACTGAATAACACCACATTTCAAAATGAGGGGAAACATCTTGAAACTAAGAGGTATGGCCTTATTAAATTTGATTTGGTTTCCATTGTAATTAATTTAATCACATGTGTTCTAGAGTTTGTCTTCAGTCTTCTCCTACTTTAGGCCCATGATCTGTTGAATTTGCTCAGCTCCCTGCTGAAATTCAGCAAGAAATCAGAATTATTTAAAAACCTCATTGTGGCTGGGAGCAGTAGCTCATGCCTGTAATCCCAGCAATTTTGGAGGCCAAGGTGGGCAGATCACTTGTTGTCAGGGGTTTGAGACCAGCCTGGCGAACAGAGTGAAACCCCATCTCTACTAAAGATACAAAAATTAGCTGGGTGTGGTGATTCATGCCTGTAATCCCAGCTACTTGGGAGGCTGAGGCAGGAGAATCACTTGAACCTGGGAGGCAGAGGTTTCAGTGAGCCAAGATCGTGCACTGCACTCCAGCCTGGGCAACAGACCAAGACTCTGTCTCAAAATAATAATAAATAAAAATAAAAATCTCATTGTGTTTCAAACAAAATTTCTTTTGCATATCAACTATGTCAACTTGCATATTAGCTATAATCATTTTGTTTATATCCAATCTTGAGAAATCTTTGAGGACTAATTTCACTCTTTTCTGCCATTTTGGTAAACATACCAAATGCCATCACACAAAATGCACAAAATTCCTGAGAAATACTTTTTCTCCTTGAGGAGTAGACTTGCTGTGTTAGAGGAACTCATGGTTATCAAGCTTCTGGTTTAATAAACATGACTAGAATTCTCTATCTTAATATGAGTAGCTAGGTATTCACAAGGCATCTAGAAGGTTAATATTTATGGTCTGAAAATAGCCACATTTTTTTACTGGCCACAAATTACAAATTACAATTGCAGAATGTTTATGGCCATACAAGACATCTTCCACCAAGCCTGAAAAATGTATAGATGTCCTAGGAGTGCAACATTTTTTCTTAAAGATAATATTAATGAGCTAGCTTAGGTCAACGAGTTAATGGTCACTGTTAAAACCAATAGCCCCGACTTTAGTGAGTACATCTGCACCTTCCAAGTTTAATTATAACTCTTTCTCTTTATGGTTAGAGTGGAGACACTAACAAAAGACGATGGATTCCTGCTCTTGTTTTCTGAGGGTGTCCAACTCTGTAATGGAGTCATTTCTAATAAACTTGCTTCTTTCACTGTGTTCTCTGACTCACCTCAAATTTTTTCCTGCACAAGATCTAAGAATCCTACTTTGTGGTCTATATCAGGACCCTCTTTTCCAGCAACATCTTTCAACAACACCATGAACAAAGACAAGACCCCTACTCCAAGGAAAACAATCCCATAGAATCAGTCAGCTGGCAAGTGGGCTGCCTTTTAGAGTCGTGAAGCATTCAGGTTGGCAAGAATGATTATCCACTATTACTTAAGTGAGAGGCCCTAGGGTATAATATCAGGGTGAGAGACTCAGCCCAAAGTTAGAGACCTGGGGGTGTCACACTCAGATTAGAGGCCAAGCCCACAGGGTTAGAGGCCCTGGGGAATGCTGAGAAGAATGGATTTGGCTAAACAAGATGTTTGCCACTTTCTCTTTTTGGACTGTCCACCTTGTGCTCTTTATCCCTCACCTGAGTGCTCTGCAGGTTGTTACCTTTCTGCTCACCGCCTCCGTTTTGTAGTGGCCTGGAGGCTGCCCCAGGAAAGAGGCCCCAAACGGTTTAGCTTTTACTGTCCTCAGCGATCCTGTGACTTTTAGCCTTGATGTCTTAGAGCTATTGCTGCTACCACTTTTCTAGTTGGCAAAGCTAATAAACTAACATTAGAACAGCACCTACAGGTTTTTGACCCCATACCAAGGGAAGGTGGTCCTAGAAGCTAAAGGGCACCAGTGGATAATAGGAGAACATTTATGAAAGTGTCAGGCCTTATTGCTGGACACTCCAGACATAACCCTTAAAGCCTGCCAAACCATAAACCCAGCTACTTATCCGCCAGAGTCCACAGGTGCTCCAGCCTTTCTGGCATATAGGTTGTATTAGTCTGTTCTCATGCTGCTAATAAAGACGTATCTGAGGCTGGGTAATTTGTAAAGAAAAGAGGTTTAATTGACTCACAGTTGCACATGGTCGGGAGGCCTCACGCTCATGCAGAAGGCAAATTAGGAGCAAAGTCACATCTCTTACATGGCAGCAGGCAAAAGAGCTTGTGTAGGGAACTCCCCTTTATAAAACCATCAGCTGTAATCCCAGCACTGTGGGAGTCCAAGGCAGTGGATGACCTGAGGTGAGGAGATCGAGGCCAGCCTGGCCAACATGGTGAAACCCCGTCTATACTAAAAGTACAAAAATTAGACAGGCATGGTGGTGGGCGCCTGTAATCCCAGCTACTCAGGAGGCTGAGACAGGAGAATCGCTTGAACCCAGGAGTCAGAGGTTGCAGTGAGCCAAGATCATGATAACACACTCCAGCCTGAGAACAGAGCAAGAGTCTGTCTCAAAAATAAATAAATAAACCTCAGATCTCATGAGGCTTATTCACTGTCACGAGAACAGCATGGGAAAGACCCATCCCCTGACTCGATTGCCTCCCACTGGGTCCCTCCCACGATATATGGGAATTAGGGGAGCTACAATTCAAGATAAGATTTGACTGGGGACACAGCCAAAGCATGTCACAGGTTATGAAACAAATGTATTCTAGCAGGCCAGCCTTAGGAGAGATGAGCCCTTGACCATCCCAAGGAAGAGTGGTTAACAGATGCGAGTTGTTTTATGCATCAGGAAAACAGGAGGGCTAGATATGCTATTATTAGTCAGCACAAGAGAATCAAGGCACAAGCCTTGCTGGCCTCGACCTCAGCTCAAAAAGCTGAGTTAATTGAACTTACTAGGCCCCTGCAGTTGGGAAAGGATTTAAAAGTTAACATTTACACTGATTCCAAGTATGATTTTTTAGTGCTTCATGCTTATGCTGCAATTTGGAATGGGTAGGGACTCCTGACACCCAAGGGCTTTTCCATACATCATTCAGATTTTGAGCTTGTTAGAATGCTGCTTTGCTGCCAAAAAGTGACTATAATTAATTGCAGAGGACATCAAAAGAGAGACTGACCATGTAAAAGGAAATGCCCTTGTAGATGCTGCAGCCAAGGGTCCTGCACTGAAAGGGCCAATGAAGCTTATGGGCGTGCTGGTCCAGCATAGTAGAATGGGCCAGAACACTCCTGAAGAAGAAAAAAAGGGCCAGGGATTTGCATTTCAGTCCAGGGCCCCTCTGGCTGGCTGAATGATGCGTAATAAATTACTAATGCCAAGTTAACCAATCATAGGGATATAATTCAGCACTTTCATGATTCTTTCTACCCCAGACACTAGAAGGGATCTGTTTCTGTTTAATGTCTCATTTGTTTATAGGGGTAAATCTTTTTCATAATACATCTAAAAAGTGGGACTCAGCACTGTGAGCTCTGCCTGACATTGACCCATAAGGCCAGCAATTTTCTCCTTCTCCAGGTTAAACCTGTCCAAAATTGAGGAACACTATCCAGGTGAGAACTGGCAACTCTAATTTACCCCGATGCCTTTCTGCAGGAGATTCAAAATATTTGCTAAATGCTTACTGATACCTTTCACTGGTTAGATGAGGCATTCCCCCACCCCAATCTGAAAAATGGTCTACTAGAAGAAAATAACTCCTCGCCAGTCTGGTAATCTAAAAGCCCTGCAAGAGTGACACAATTGGGCCCAATCTTCCAACAGCAGTTTGGCTTGTAACCCCATTCACCTTCATCCTCTAGCCACTTTAAGAATCCAATATCAGCCTTCACTCTGCTGGAGACGCAGTCCTCGGAAAGGGTGAAACGGGGCTAATCTCTACTCTTAAAGAAGACTCTATCTAAATCAGAGCCTAACTATCTTCTAATCTACTCGCATAGCTTACTCCGGGTTTTAGAACTGCTCCAAACTATATGTGTTTATTAATCGTGTAACTAATTAATTTCCTCTGTTGAGTTAACATATGGAATGCCTTTCCTACCAACAGATCTCCTAATAGATGAAAGATCGAATCCATTTAACTAATATATGTCATCAATTCCTAGGACAGGTGTTCAAAGTTCACGTTGTGATCATATGGAAACTATAGAGTCTCTTTCCCCCTTCTCCAGTTCATGGGGAGGAAAATTCAAGCTTTCAGTCAGTCTACGGGATTCTATGTCTCACTAAATGACTGCGGGAGGAAGTTCTCTCATGCCATTCATCAGTTTAGGCAGTTTCCCTCAAACTGTGGAAGGGACCTTACGCTGATAGGTAACCTGAGTCTCTCCACAGACGTCAACGCCAAGGGATCTCACAGGTGGGTGCACCTGTGTTGGAAGTAAAGGTTTGCTTATTCTGGGAGCCCAATCGAGGCTGAGGGAGGTGGGCGGCCGGGCTATTTAAGCGTTGGCGGGAGGGGCGTGGGTCGCTGGCGTCTGGTTCTCCCTTCCGTACTTCTGCTGCTCCCTAATCCTCATCTTAGGCCATGAGGGAGATTGTGCTCACGCAGGCCGGGCAGTGCGGGAAACCAGATCGGTGCCAAGGTTGGCAGCGGGGCTTCTGAGGGCCCGGCCCGGGCCTGCGGGGTGGCCAGGGAAGATGTTGGCAAGTGGCGGGGCGTGCCCTCTGCATTGCGGCCCTGGGCTCCCTGCCGGGGACGGTGGAACTGGGTGGCTGGCGAGGCGGCCGGGGTGGACCCCAGGGACACGGTCGGCCTAGGGATGGGGGTGCGGATTGAGGAGTGGGGTGGGTAGAGCGGCTGGGGGCGCCTCCGTGGACTTCAGCCCCTGGCCTGTCTGGCCCCTCCCGTCTCTGGCAGTTCTGGGAGGTGATCTCGATGAACATGCCGTTCGACTCCGCTGGCACTACCACGGGGACAGCCACCTGCAGCTGGAGCGCATCAACGTGTACTACTAACGAGGCCAGCGGTGAGACTCCCTCGTCCTTCCCCCACCGCCCTTCCTGGGAACGCGGCCCTCCCTGCTACATGCCTCCCGCCCCTCTCAGGTGGCAGGTACGTGCCCCCGCGCTGTGCTCGTGGATCTGGAGCAGGCACCCATGGACTTCTGTGCGCTCAGGGGCCCTTCGGGCAGATTCTTTCAGGCCGGACAACTTCATCTTCGGTGAGCTGCGGGGGAGGACTTGGGGTCAGGGCAGCTCAAAATCCACGAGTGGCCCCAAGGTCATCCGCTGGGGAACTGTGGGGCCAGGGCCCCTGAACACCCCTCCTATTCTCCGAGTCGAGTTCGCTCAATCTGCTTCTCCTAAACGGGCTTTGGGAGGAAGGCCCGACCCTGAAGGTTAAGGTCTGCCCCTCAAGGTGAGGAGCTTCTGATGTGAACTCGGAGCAGGGAGCTGAGCTGGGGCCGTGGCTACTGCCTTCCCTGAAAACGGGCAGGAGCCGCCTGCAGCGAGGTCTGTTAGCCCGTCTCAGGTTTGACTCCTGACTTAATTCCTAACAGGGGAAGCTGCTGTCCTGTAACTCGGGGAGGGGGTTTCATTTGCTCCACCTGCAGGGCGAATGGTGCTTCACCTCACACGTGACACTGGCGCTTTCTGCATTATGGTGACCACTGATGACCGTACACCTGGCCATCGAGTGACTGGCTGTACTGTCTTACAGGTCAGTGTGGGGCCGGAAACAACTGGGCCAAAGGACACTACACAGAAGGCGCGGAGCTGATGGAGTCAGTGATGGACGTTGTCAGAAAGGAGGCTGAGAGCTGTGACTGCCTGCAGGGTTTCCAGCTGACCCACTCCCTGGGTGGGGGGACTGGGTCTGGGATGGGCACCCTTCTGCTCAGTAAGATCCGGGAGGAGTACCCAGACAGGATCATAAACACATTCAGCATCCTGCCCTCGCCCAAGGTGTCAGACACCGTGGTGGAGCCCTACAACGCCACCCTCTCAGTCCACCAGCTCATAGAAAATGCGGACGAGACCTTCTGCATAGATAATGAAGCGCTATATGACATATGTTCCAGGACCCTAAAACTGCCCACACCCACCTATGGTGACCTGAACCACCTGGTGTCTGCTACCATGAGTGGGGTCACCACGTGCCTGCGCTTCCCCGGCCAGCTGAATGCTGACCTGCGGAAGCTGGCCGTGAACATGGTCCCGTTTCCCCGGCTGCATTTCTTCTTGCCTGGCTTTGCCCCACTGACCAGCCGGGGCAGCCAGCAGTACCGGGCCTTGACTGTGGCTGAGCTTACCCAGCAGATGTTTGATGCTAAGAATATGATGGCCGCTTGCGACCCGCCATGGCCGCTACCTAACGGCGGCTGCCATTTTCAGGGGTCGCATGCCCATGAGGGAGGTGGATGAACAAATGTTCAACATTCAGGATAAGAACAGCAGCTACTTTGCTGACTGGCTCCCAAACAATGTAAAAACAGCCGTCTGTGACATCCCACCCCGGGGGCTAAAAATGTCGGCCACCTTCATTGGGAATAATACGGCCATCCAGGAACTCTTCAAGCGTGTCTCAGAGCAGTTCACAGCAATGTTCAGGCGCAAGGCCTTTCTCCACTGGTACACGGGCGAGGGCATGGATGAGATGGAATTCACCGAGGCCGAGAGCAACATGAACGACCTGGTGTCTGAATATCAGCAATATCAGGATGCCACGGCCGAGGAGGAGGAGGATGAGGAGTATGCTGAGGAGGAGGTGGCCTAGAACGCTCCTTTTCTAGGTAAAGGGGGGGAAGCAGTGTGGATTCTTTACTGTGTTGACAGCCATGTGTCACTACGCGCTTGTTCGTTTGTGTCTTCCCATCACCTCCTGCTGCATTTTTTAAAGCATTTTTATAGTATGCAGTTTTGCCTAATAAAGTATTTTCACAGCATCTGGTTTCCCCTCCAACTTCTTTCCATGGGCCCTTGGCTACTGCTGCCAGATGGCACAGTTGTCCTGCAAGGCTGAAGCTGTCTGGGTTTATCACATGCCCAGGAACAAGCATTCCAGTGGCTCCAGGTGGGGTCGGCATGGGCTGTGGATGTGGCAGGCAGGCTTCACACGAACTTGGGGATGCCCTGGGCCTTGGGCAGCGACGTGGTGGAAAAACCTGTTCCTGAAGGCAAGCCTTGGCTTATCCCATGTGCCAAATTCTAGGGGACCAGCTGGCCATGTTTCTGGAACTTTAAAAGGGGTCAGTGGGGTGGGTGTTGGGTGTGTTGGGGTGTGGGTGAAGGGGTGTGGGTGTTGGGGTGTGGTGTTTGTTGGGGTGTGGGTGAAGGGGGTATGTGTGTTGGGGTGTGGATGTTGGGGTGTGGGTGAAGGGGGTGTGGGTGAAGGGGATGTGGGTGTGGATGTTGGG
>NW_022097051.1:0-20277 GCF_006542625.1 Nomascus leucogenys | reverse complement strand
TAGATGAATGCAAAGAACAGAAAGAAGTTTCACACAATGCATCTGTGTAGTTTGTATTTGAAGGTATTAGTTTTTCCGCTATAGGCCTCTTAGCGCTCCGAAGGTCCACTTGCCTTTTCTACAGAAAGAGTGTTTCAGAACTTCTCAATCAAAAGTAAGTTTCAACTCCGTTAGTTGAATGCACAGAACAGAGAGAAGTTTCACAGATAGTTTCTGTGTAGTTTTTATTTGAACTTTTTCCTTTTTCCACTATAGTCCTCTTAGCGCCCTGAATGTCCACTTGCATTTTCTACAGAAAGAGTGTTTCAGAACTGCTCAATCAAAACTAAGGTTCAACTCTGTTAGTTGAATGCACAGAACAGTAAGTAGTTTCACAGATTTCTTCTGTGCAGTTTTTATTTGAAAATATTCCTTTTCCACAATAGGCCTCTAAGCGCCCTGAATGTCCAATTGCATTTTCTACAGAAAGAGTGTTTCAGAACTGCTCAATCAAAAGTAAGGTTAAACTCTGTTTGTTGAATGCACAGAACAGAAAGAAGTTTCACAGAATGCTTCTGTGTAGTTTTTATTTGCTGATATTACTTTTTCCGCTATAGGCCTCTTAGCGCTCCGAATGTCCACTTGCATTTTCTACAGAAAGAGTGTTTCAGAACTACTCAATCAAAACGAAGTTTCAACTCTGTTAGTTGAATGCACAGAACAGAGAGAAGTTTCACAGATATCTTCTGTGTAGTTTTTATATGAACTTATTCCTTTTTCCACTATAGGCCTCTTAGCGCCCTGAATGTCCACTTGTGTTTTCTGCAGAAAGAGTGTTTCAGAACTGCTCAATCAAAACTAAGGTTCAACTCTGTTCGTTGAATGCACAGAACAGAAAGTAGTTCCACAGATTGCTTCTTTGTAGTTTTTGTTTGAAGATATTCCGTTTTCCACTATAGGCCTCTTAGCGCCATGAATGTCCACTTGCATTTTCTACAGAAAAAGTGTTTCAGAACTGTTCAATCAAAATTAAGTTTCAACTCTGTTAGTTTAAAGAACAGAACCGTAAGAAGTTTCACAGATTACTTCTGTGTAGTTTTTATTTGAAGGTATTCCTTTTTCCACCATAGGCCTCTTTTCACCCGGAATGTCCACTTGCATTTTCTACAGAAAGGGTGTTTCAGAACTGCTCAATCAAAAGTAAGGTTGAACTCTGTTAGTTGAATGCACAGAACTGTAAGAAGTTTCACAGATAGCTTCTTTGTAGTTTTTATTTGAACATATACCTATTCCCACTATAGGCCTCTTAGCGCCCTGAATGTTCACTTGCATTTTCTGCAGAAAGTGTGTTTCATAACTGCGCAATATAAACTAAGGTTCAACTCTGTAAGTTGAAAGCACAGAACAGTAAGAAGTTTCACTGATTGCTTCTGTGTAGTTTTTATTTGAACATATTTATTTTTCCGCTATAGGCCTCTTAGGGCCCTGAATATTCACTTGCATTTTCTACAGAAAGAGTGGTTCAGAACTGCTCAATAATAACTAAGGTTCAACACTGTTAGTTGAATGCACAGAACAGTAAGAAGTCTCAGAGATTGTTTCTGTGTGGTTTTTATTTGGAGATATTCCTTTTCCCACTATAGGCCTCTCAGCGCCCTGAATGTCCACTTGCATTTTCTACAGAAAGTGTGTTTCATAACTGCTCAATAAAAACTACCGTTCAACTATGTTAGTTGAATGCACAGAACAGTAAGTAGTTTCGCAGATTGCTTCTGTGCAGTTTTTATTTGAACTTATTCCTTTTTCCAATATAGGCCTCTTAGCGCCCTGAATGTACACTTGTGTTTTCCACAGAAAGAGTGTTTCAGAACTGCTCAATCAAAACTAAGGTTCAATTCTGTTAGTTGAATGCGCAGAAGAGAAAGAAGTTTCACAGATTGCTTCTTTGTAGTTTTTGTTTGAAGATATTCCCTTTTCCACTATAGGCCTCTTAGCGTCATGAATGTCCACTTGCATTTTCTACAGAAAGTGTGTTTCAGAACTGTTCAATCAAAATTAAGGTTCAACTGTGTTAGTTTAAAGAACAGAACCGTAAGAAGTTTCACAGATTGCTTCTGTGTAGTTTTTATTTGAAGGTATTCCTTTTTCCACCAAAGGCCTCTTAGCGCCCTGAATGTCCACTTGCATTTTCTACAGAAATGGTGTATCAGAACTGCTCAATCAAAAGTAAGGTTGAACTCTGTTAGTTGAATGCACAGAACTGTAAGAAGTTTCACAGATAGCTTCTTTGTAGTTTTTATTTGAACATATACCTTTTTCAACTATAGGCCTCTTAGCGCCCTGAATGTTCACTTGCATTTTCTGCAGAAAGAGTGTTTCATAACTGCTCAATATAAACTAAGGTTCAACTCTGTTAGTTGAATGCACAGAACAGTAAGAAGTTGTACAGATTGCTTCTGTGTAGTTGTTATTTGAACATATTCATTTTTCCGCTATAGGCCTGTTAGCGCCCTGAATGTCCACTTGCATTTTCTACAGAAAGAGTGTTTCAGAACTGCTCAATAATAACTAAGGTTCAACTCTGTTAGTTGAATGCACAGAACAGTAAGAAGTTTCACAGATTGCTTCTGTGTGGTTTTTATTTGAAGATATTCCTTTTCCCACTATAGGCCTCTCAGCGCCCTGAATGTCCACTTGCATTTTCTACAGAAAGAGTGTTTCAGAACTGCTCAATCATAACTAAGGTTCAACTCTGTTAGTTGAATGCACAGAACAGTAAGAAATTTCACAGATTTCTTCTGTGCAGTTTTTATTTGAAGATATTACTTTTTCCGCTATAGGCCTCTTAGCGCTCCGAATGTCCACTTGCATTTTCTACAGAAAGAGTGTTTCAGAACTGCTCAATCAAATGTAAGGTTCAACTCTGTTAGTTGAATGCACAGAACAGAAAGAAGTTTCACAGATTGATTCTGTGTTGTTTTTGTTTGAATATATTCCTTTTTCTACTATGGGCCTCTTAGCGCCATGAATGTCCACTTGCATTTTCTACAGAAAGAGTGTTTCAGAACTGTTCAATCAAAATTAAGGTTCAACTGTGTTAGTTTAAAGAACAGAATCTTAAGAAGTTTCACAGATTGCTTCTGTGTAGTTTTTGTTTGAAGATATTCCTTTTTCTACTATGGGCCTCTTAGCGCCATGAAAGTCCACTTGCATTTTCTACACAAAGAGTGTTTCAGAACTGCTCAATCAAAACTAAGGTTCAACTCTGTTAGTTAAATGCACAGAACAGAGAGGAGTTACACCGATATCTTCTGTGTAGTTTTTATTTGAAAATATTCCTTTTCCACTATAGGCCTCTTAGCGCCCTGAATGTACACTTGTATTTTCTACAGAAAGAGTGTTTCACAACTACTCAATGAAAACTAAGGTTCAACTCTGTTAGTAGAATGCACATAACAGAAAGAAGTTTCACAGATTGCTTCTTTGTAGTTTTTGTTTGAAAATAAGGCCTTTTCCACTATAGGCCTCTTAGCGCCATGAATGTCCACTTGCATTTTCTACAGAAAGAGTGTTTCAGAACAGTTCAATCAAAATTGAGGTTCAACTGTGTTAGTTTAAAGAACAGAACCGTAAGAAGTTTCACAGATTGCTTCTGTGTAGTTTTTATTTGAAGGTATTCCTTTTTCCACCATAGGCCTCTTAGCGCCCTGAATGTCCACTTGCATTTTCTACAGAAAGGGTTTTTCAGAACTGCTCAATCAAATGTAAGGTTGAACTCTGTTAGTTGAATGCACAGAACTGTAAGAAGTTTCACAGATAGCTTCTTTGTAGTTTTTATTTGAACATATATCTTTTTCAACTATAGGACTCTTAGCGCCCTGAATGTTCACTTGCATTTTCTGCAGAAAGAGTGTTTCAAAGCTGCTCAATATAAACTAAGGTTCAACTCTGTTAGTTGAATGCACAGAACAGTAAGAAGTTTCACAGATGGCTTCTGTGTAGTTTTTATTTGAACATATTCATTTTTCTGCTATAGGGCTCTCAGCGCCCTGAATGTCCACTTGCATTTTCTACAGAAAGAGTGTTTCAGAACTGCTCAATAAGAACTACAGTTCAATTATGTTAGTTGAATGCACAGAACAGTAAGAAGTTTCGAAGATTGCTTCTGTGCTGTTTTTATTTGAAAAGATTACTTTTTCCACTATAGGCCTCTTAGCTCCCTGAACGTCCAATTGCATTTTCTATAGAAAGGGTGTTTCAGAAGTGCTCAATCAAAATTAAGCTTCAGCTGTGTTAGTTGAATGCACGGAACAGAAAGAAGTTTCACAGATTGCTTCTGTTTAGTTTTTATTTAAAAAAAATTCCTTTTTCCACTATAGGCCTTTTATTGCCCTGAATGTTCACTTGCACTTTCCACAGAAAGAGTGTTTCAGAACTGCTCAATCAAAAGTAAGTTTCAACTCTGTAAGTTGAATGCACAGAACAGAAAGAAGTTTCACAGAATGCTTCTGTGTGGTTTTTATTTGAAGATATTCCTATTTCCGCTACAGGCCTCTTAGCGCTCCGAATGTCCACTTGCATTTTATACAGATAGGGTGTCATAGAACTGCTCAATCAAAAGTAAGTTTCAACTCTGTTAGTTGAATGCACAGAACAGAAAGGAATTTCACAGATAGCTTCTGTGTAGGTTTTATTTGAACATATTTCTTTTTCAACTATAGGCCTCTTAGCGCCCTGAATGTCCACTTGTATTTTCTGCAGAAAGAGTGTTTCAGAGATGCTGAATCAAATGTAAGGTTCAAATCTGCTAGTTGAATGCACAGAACAGAAAGAAGTCTCAGAGAATGCTTCTGTGTAGTTTTTATTTGAAGATATTCCTCTTTCTTTTATAGACGTCTTAGCGCTCCGAAAGTCCACTTGCATATTCTACAGAAAGAGTGTTTCATAACTGCTCAATCAAAAGTAAAGTTCTACTCTGTTAGTTGAATGCACAGAACAGAATGCAGTTTCACAGATTGCTTCTGTGTAGTTTGTATTTGAAGATATTCCTTTTTGCGCTATAGGCCCCTTAGCGCTCCGAAGGTCTACTTGCATTTTCTACAGAAAGAGTGTTTCATAACTGCTCAATCAAAAGTAAGGTTCAACTCTCTTAGTTGAATTCACAGAACGGAAAGAAGTTTCACAGATTCCTTCTGTGTAGTTTTTATGTGAACATATTCCTTTTTCCACTATAGGCCTCTTAGTGCCCTGAATGTTCACTGGCATTTTCTAAAGAAAGAGTGTTTCAGAACTGCTCAAAGAAAAGTAAGGTTCATGTCTGTTAGTTGAATGCAGAGAACAGAAAGATGTTTCACAGATAGCTTCTGTGTAGTTTTTATTTGAACATATTCCTTTTACCACTATAGGCCTCCTAGTGCCATGAATGTACACTTGCATTTTCTACAGAAAGAGTGTTTAGAACTGTTCAATCAAAATTAAGGTTCAATTCTGTTAGTGGAATGCAGAGAACAGAAAGAAGTATCACAGAATGCTTCTGTGCAGTTTTTATTTGAAGATATTCCATTTTCGACTATAGGCCTCTTAGCGCCCTTAATGTCCACTTGCATTTTCTACAGAAAGCGTGTTTCAGAACTGCTCAATCAAAAGTATGGTTCAATTCTGTTAGTTGAATTCACAGAACAGAAATAAGTTTCACAGAATGATTCTGTGTAGTTTTCATTTGAAGATATTCCTTTTTCCTCTATAGGCCTCTTAGTGCTCCGAAGGTCCACTTGCATTTTCTACAGAAAGAATGTTTCAGAACTGTTCAATCAAAAGTAAGGTTCTCCTCTGTTAGTTGAATGCACGGAACAGAAAGTGGTTTCACAGATTGCTTCTGTGTAGTTTTTATTTGAACATATTCCTTTTTCTACTATAGTCCTCTTATTGTCCTGAATGTTCACTTGGCTTTTCTACAGAAACAGTGTTTCAGAACTGCTCAATCAAAAGTATGGTTCAACTCTGTTAGTTGAATGCGCAGAACAGAAAGGATTTTCCCAGAATGCTTCTGTGTAGTTTTTATTTGAAGATATTCCTATTTCCGCTGTAGTCCTATTAGCGCTCCGAATATCCACTTGCATTTTCTACAGAAAGGGTGTTTCAGAACTGCTCAATCAAAAGTAAGGTTGAACTCTGTTAGTTGAATGCACAGAATTGTAAGAAGTTTCACAGATAGATTCTGTGTAGTTTTTATTTGAACATATTTCTTTTTCCACTACAGACCTCATAGCGTCCTGAATGTCCAGTTGTATTTTCTACAGAAAGAGTGTTTCAGAACTGCTCAATCAAAAGTAAGGTTCAACTCTGTTAGTTGAATGCACAGAACAGAAAGAAGTTTCACAGATTGCTTCTGTGTAGTTTTTGTTTGAAGATATTCCTTTTTCCACTATAGGCCTCTTAGCGCCATGAATGTCCACATGCTTTTCCTACAGAAAGAGTGTTTCAGAACTGCTCAGTCAAATTAAGGTTCAACTGTGTTAGTTGAAATAACAGAACACCAAGACGTTTCACAGATTTTTTCTGTGTTGTTTTTATTTGAAGATATTACTTTTTCCACTATAGGCCTCTTAGCACCCTGAATGTCCACTTTCATTTTCTACAGAAAGAGTGTTTCTGAACCACTGAATCAAAAGTAAGGTTCACATCTGTTAGTTGAATGCACAGAACAGTAAGAAGTTTCACAGATTGCTTCTGTGTAGTTTTTTTTGAAGATATTCCTTTTTCCACTATAGGCATCTTAGCGCCATGAATTTCAACTTTCATTTTCTTCACAAAGAGTGTTTCAGAACTGCTCCATGAAATCTAAGGTTCAAGTCTGTCTGTTGAATGCACAGAACATTAAGAAGTTTCAAAGACTGCTTCTGTGTAGTTTTCATTTGAAGATATTCCTTTTTCCACCATAGGCCTCTTAGCGCCCTGAAGGTCCACATGCATTTTCCACAGAAAGAGTGTTTGAAAACCGCTCAATCAAAACTAAGGTTCAAATCTGTTAGTTGAATGCACAGAACAGGAAGTAGTTTCACAGAATGCTTCTGTGTAGTTTTTATTTGAAGATATTCCTTTTTACCCTATAGGCCTCTTAGCGCTCCGAATGTCCACTTGCATTTTCTACAGAAAGGGTGTTTCAGAACTGTTCAATCAAAAGTAATGTTCAACTCTGTTAGCTGAATGCACAGATCCGAAAGAAGTTTCACAGATTGCTTCTGTGTAGTTTTTAATTGAACATATTAATTTTTGCGCTATAGGCCTCTTAGCGCCCTGATTTTCCACTTGCATTTTCTACAGAAAGAGTGTTTCAGAACTTCTCAATCAAAACTAACGTTCAAATCTGTTAGTTTAATTCACAGAACAGTAAGAAGTTTCGCAGATTTTTTCTGTGTAGTTTTTATTTGAAGTTATTCCTTTTTCCGCTATAGGCCTCTTAGCACCTTTCATGACCACTTGCATTTTCTACAGAAAGATTGTTTCAGAACTGCTCAATCAAAAGTAAAGTTCAATTCTCTTAGTTGAATGCTCACTACAGAAAGAAGTTTCACAGAATGCTTCTGTGTAGTTTTTATTTGATCATATTCCTTTTTCCACCATAGGTCTCTTAGTGCCCTGAATGTCCACTTACATTTTCTACAGAAAGAGTTTTTGAGAACTGCTCAATCAAATGTAAGGTTCAACTCTGTTAGTTGAATGCACAGAACAGAAAGAAGTTTCACCGAATGCTTCTGTGTAGTTTTTATTTGAAGATATTCCTTTTTCCGCTATAGGCCTCTTAGCTCTCCGAGTGTCCACTTGCATTTTCTACAGAAAGAGTGTATCAGAATTGTTCAATCAAAAGTATGGTTCAACTCTGTTAGTTGAATGCACAGAACAGAGAGGAATTTCTCAGATTGCTTCTGTGTAGTTTTTATATGAACATATTCATTTTTCCGCTATAGGCCTGTTAGTTCTCCGAATGTCCACTTGCATTTTCTTCAGAAAGAGTGTTTCAAAACTGCTAAATCAAAAGGAAGATTCAACTCTTTTAGTTGAATGCACAGAACAGAGAGAAGTTTCACAGATAACTTCTGTGTTGTTTTTATTTGTACGTATTCCTTTTTCCACTATAGGCCTCTTACCGCCCTGAATGTCCACTTGCTTTTTCTACAGAAAGAGTGTTTCAGAACTGCTCAATCAAATCTAAGGTTCAACATTGTTAGTTGAATGCACAGAACAGAAAGAAATTTCACAGATTGTTTCTGTGTAGTTTTTATTTGAAGATATTCCTTTATCCACTATAGGCCTCTTAGCGCCATGAATGTCCACTTGCATTTTCTACAGAAAGAGTGTTTCAGAACTACTCAATCAATACTAAGGTTCAACTCGGTTACTTGAAAGCACAGAACAGTAAGAAGTTTTACAGATTGCTTCTGTGTAGTTTTTATTTGATCATATTCCTTTTTCCGATATAGGCCTCTTAGCGCTCCGAATGTCCACTTGCATTTTCTTCAGAAAGAGTTTTTCAGAACTGTTCAACCAAAAGTAAGTTTCAACTCTGTTAGTTAAATGCACAGAACAGAAAGAAGTTTCAGAGATTGCTTCTGTGTAATTTTTATTTGAAGATATTCCTTTTTCCACCATAGGCCTCTTAGCGCCCTGAATGTCCACTTGCATTTTCTTCAGAAAGAGTGTTTCAGAACTGCTCAATCAAATGTAAGGTTCAAGTCTGTTTAGTTGAATGCAGAGAACAGATTGCTTCTGTTTAGTTTTTATTTGAACATATTCATTTTTCCGCTATAGGCCTCTTAGCGCCCTGAATTTCCACTTGCATTTTCTACAGAAAGAGGGTTTCAGAACTACTCAATCAAAACTAAAGTTCAACTATGTTAGTTGAATGCACAGAATTGTAAGAAGTTTCACAGATTTTTTCTATGTAGATTTTACTTGAAGATATTCCATATTCCACTATAGGGCTCTTAGCGCCCTTAATGTCCACTTGCATTTTCTACAAAAAGAGTGTTTCAGAACTGCTCAATCAAAAGTAAGGTTCCATTCTGTTAGTTGAATGCACAGAACAGAAAGAAGTTTCACAGAATGCTTCTGTGTAGTTTTTATATGAAGATATTCCTTATTCCGCTATAGGCCTCTTATCGCTCCGAAACTCCTCTTGAATTTCCACAAAAAGAGTGTTTCAGAACTGCTCAATCAAAAGTAAGGTTCTACCCTGATAGTTGAATGAACAGAACAGAAAAAAGTTTCACAGATTGATTCTGTGTAGTTTTTATTTGTAGATATTACTTTTTCCACTATAGGCCTCATGGAGAACTGAATGTTCACTTGCATTTTCTACAGAAAGGGTGTTTCAGAACTGCTCAATCAAAAGTAAGGTTGAACTCTGTTAGTTGAATGCACAGAACTGTAAGAAGTTTCAGAGATAGCTTCTGTGTAGTTTTTATTTGAACATATAACTTTTTCAACTATAGGCCTCTTAGCGCCCTGAATGTTCACTTGCATTTTCTGCAGAAAGAGGGTTTCAGAACTGCTCAATCAAAACTAATGTTCAACCCTGTTAGATGAAGGCACAGAATGGAAAGAAGTTTCAAAGATTGCTTCTGTATAGTTTTTATATGAAAATATTCCTTTTTCCACTATAGGCCTCTTAGCGCCATGAATGTCCTCTTGCATTTTCTACATAAAGAGTGTTTCAGAACTGCTCCATCAATACTAAAGTTCAACTCTGTTTGTTGAATGCACAAAACAGTAAGTACTTTCACAGATTGCTTCTGTGTAGTTTTTATTTGAAGGTATTCCTTTTTCCGCTATAGGCCACTTAGCGCCCTGAATGTCCACTTGCATTTTCTACAGAAATTGTGTTTCAGAACTGCTCAATCAAAAGTAAGGATCAATTCTGTTAGGTGAATGCATAGTACAGAAAGAAGTTTCACAGATTGCTTCTGTGTAGTTTTTATTTGAAGATATTCCTTTATCCACCATAGGAGTCTAAGCGCCATGAATGTCCACTTGCATTTTCTACATAAAGAGTGTTTCAGAACAACTCGATCAATACTAAGTTTCAACTCTGTTAGTTGAAAGCACAGAAGAGTAAGAAGTTTCACAGATTGCTTCTGTGTAGTTTTTATTTGATCATATTACTTTTTCAGATATAGGCCTCTTAGCGCTCCGAATGTTCACTTGCATTTTCTACAGAAGGAGTGGTTCAGAACTGTTCAATCTAAAGTAAGGTTCAACTCTGTTAGTTAAATGCACAGAAAAGAAAGAAGTTTCAAAGATTGCTTCCGTGTAGTTTTTATTGAACATATTCATTTTCCCGCTATAGGCCTCTTATCTCTCTGAATTTCCACTTTCATTTTCTACAGAAAGAGTGTTTCAGAACTCCTCAATCAAAACTAAGTTTCAGCTCTGTTAGTTGAAAGCACAGAACAGTAAGAAGTTTCACAGATATCTTCTGTGTAGTTTTTATTTGATGATATTCCTTTTTCCACCATAGGCCTCTTAGCGCGCTGAATGTCCACTTACATTTTCTACAGAAAGAGGGTTTCAGAACTGCTCAATCAAATGTAAGGTTCAAGTCTGTTAGTTGAATGCAGAGAACAGATTGCTTCTGTGTAGTTTTTATTTTAACATATTAATTTTTCCGCTATAGGCCTCTTAGCGCCCTGAATTTCCACTTGCATTTTCTACAGAATGAGTGTTTCAGAACTACTCAATCAAAACTAAAGTTCAACTATGTTGGTTGAATGCACAGAACAGAAAGAAGTTTCAGAGATTGATTCTGTGTAGTTTTTATTTGAACGTATTCATTTTTCCGCTATAGGCCTCTTAACGCCCTGAATGTTCACTTGCATTTTCTACAGAAAGAGTGTTTGAGAACTGCTCAATAATTACTAAGGTTCAACTCTGTTAGTTGAATGCACAGAACAGTAAGAAGTTTCACAGATTGCTTCTGTGTAGTTTTTATTTGAACATATTCATTTTTCCGCTATAGGCCTCTTAGAGCCCTGAATGTTCACTTGCATTTTCTACAGAAAGAGTGTTTCAGAACGGCTCAATAAAAACTACCGTTCAGCTATGTTAGTTGAATGCACAGAACCGTAAGATGTTTCGCCGATTGTTTCTGTGCCGTTTTTATTTGAAAATATTCCTTTTTCCACTATAGGCCTCTTAGCTCCCTGAATGTCCAATTGCATTTTCTATAGAAAGGGTGTTTCAGAAGGGCTCAATCAAAAGTAAGTTTCAACTCTGTTAGATGAATGGAAAGAACAGAAAAATTTTCACAGAATGCTTCTGTGTAGTTTGTATTTGAAGGTATTACTTTTTCCGCTATAGACCTCTTAGCGCTCTGAAGGTCCACTTGCATTTTCTACAGAAAGAGTGTTTCAGAACTTCTCAATCAAATGTAAGGTTGAACTCCGTTAGTTGAATGCACAGAACAGAGAGAAGTGTCACAGATATCTTCTGTGTAGTTTATATTTGAATGTATTACTTTTTCCACCATAGGCCTCTTAGCGCCCTGAATGTCCACTTGTATTTTCTACAGAAAGAGTGTTTCAGAAATGCTCAATAATAACTAAGTTTAAACTCCTTTAGTTGAATGCACAGAACAGTAAGAACTTTCACAGATTGCTTCTGTGTGGTTTTTATTTGAGGATATTCCTTTTCCCACTATAGGCCTCTCAGCGCCCTGAATGTCCACTTGCATTTTCTACAGAAAGAGTGTTTCAGAACTTCTCAATCAAAAGTACGGTTCAACTCCGTTAGTTGAATGCACAGAACAGAGAGAGGTTTCAAAGATAGCTTCTGTGTAGTTTTTAATTGAACTTATTCCTTTTTCCAGTATAGGCCTTTTATCGCCCTGAATGTCCACTTGTATTTTCCACAGAAAGAGTGTTTCAGAACTGCTCAATGAAAACTGGGGTTCAACTGTGTTAGTTGAATGCACAGAACAGTAAGATGTTTCACAGATTTCTTCTGTGCAGTTTTTATTTGAAAATATTCCTTTTCCACTATAGGCCTCATAGCGCCCTGAATGTCCAATTGCATTTTCTACAGAAAGAGTGTTTCAGAACTGCTCAATCAAAAGTAAGGTTCAAATCTGTCAGTTGAATGCACAGAACTGTAAGAAGTTTCACAGATAGCTTCTTTGTAGTTTTTCTTTGAACATATACCTTCTTCAACTATAGTCCTATTAGCGCCCTGAATGTTCACTTGCATTTTCTGCAGAAAGAGTGTTTCATAACTGCTCAATATAAACTAAGGTTCAACTCTGTTAGTTGAATGCACAGAACAGTAAGAAGTTTCGCAGATTGCTTCTGTGCAGTTTTTATTTGAAAATATTCCTTTTTCCACTATAGGCCTCTTAGCTCCCTGAATGTCCAATTGCATTTTCTATAGAAAGGGTGTTTCAGAAGTGCTCAATCAAAAGTAAGGTTCAACTCTGTTAGATGAATGCAAAGAACAGAAAGAAATTTCACAGAATGCTTCTGTGTAGTTTGTATTTGAAGGTATTACTTTTTCCGCTATAGGCCTCTTAGCGCTCCGAAAGTCCACTTGCATTTTCTACAGAAAGAGAGTTTCAGAACTTCTGAATCAAAAGTAAGGTTCAATTCCGTTAGTTGAATGCACAGAACAGAGAGAAGTGTCGCGGATATCTTCTGTGTAGTTTTTATTTGAATATATTCCTTTTTCCACTATAGGCCTGTTAGCGCCCTGAATGTCCACTTGTATTTTCTAAAGAAAGAGTGTTTCAGAAATGCTCAATAATAACTAAGGTTCAACTATTTTAGTTGAATGCACAGAACAGTAAGAAGTTTAACAGATTGTTTCTGTGTGGTTTTTATTTGAAGATATTCCTTTTCCCACTATAGGCCTCTCAGCGCCCTGAATGTCCACTTGCATTTTCTACAGAAAGAGTATTTCAGAACTTCTCAATCAAAAGTAAGGTTCAAATCCGTTAGTTGAATGCACAGAACAGAGAGAAGTTTCACAGATAGCTTCTGTGTAGTTTTTATGTGAACTTTTTCCTTTTTCCACTATAGTCCTCTTAGCGCCCTGAATGTCCACTTGCATTTTCTACAGAAAGAGTGTTTCAGAACTATTCAATCAAAATTAAGTTTCAACTGTGTTAGTTTAAAGAACAGAACCGTAACAAGTTTCACAGATTGCTTCTGTGTAGTTTTTATTTGAAGGTATTCCTTTTTCCACCATAGGCCTCTTAGCGCCCTGAATGTCCACTTGCATTTTCTACAGAAAGGGTGTTTCAGAACTGCTCAATCAAAAGTAAGGTTGAACTCTGTTAGTTGAATGCACAGAACTGTAAGAAGTTTCACAGATAGCTTCTTTGTAGTTTTTATTTGAACATATACCTTTTTCAACTATAGCCCTCTTAGCGCCCTGAATGTTCACTTGCATTTTCTGCAGAAAGAGTGTTTCATAACTGCTCAATATAAACTAAGGTTCAACTCTGTTAGTTGAATGCACAGAACAGTAAGAAGTTTCACAGATTGCTTCTGTGCAGTTTTTATTTGAAAATATTCCTTTTCCAATGTAGGCCTCTTATCGCCCTGAATGTCCAATTGCATTTTCTACAGAAAGAGTGTTTCAGAACTGCTCAATCAAAAGTAAGGTTAAACAATGTTAGTTGAATGCACAGAATAGTAAGAAGTTTCACATATTTCTTCCGTGCAGTTTTTATTTGAAAATATTCCTTTTACAATTTAGGCCACCTAGTGCCATGAATGTCCAATTCCATTCTCTACAGGAAGAGTTTTTCAGAACTGCTCAGTCAAAAGTAAGGTTAAACTCTGTTACTTGAATGCACATAACAGAAAGAAGTTTCACAGAATGCTTCTGTGTAGTTTTTGTTTGAAGATATTACTTTTTCCGCTATAGGCCTCTTAGCGCTCCTAAGCTCCACTTGCATTTTCTACAGATAGAGTGTTTCAGAGCTGCTCAATCAAAAGTAAGGTTCAACTCTGTTAGTTGAATGCACAGAACAGAAAGAAGTTTCACAGGTTGCTTCTTTGTAGTTTTTGTTTGAAGATATTCCCTTTTCCACTATAGGATTCTTAGCGCCATGAATGTCCACTTGCATTTTCTACAGAAAGAGAGTTTCAGAACTGTTCAATCAAAATTAAGGTTCAACTGTGTTAGTTTAAAGAACAGAACCATAGTAAGTTTCACAGATTTCTTCCGTGTAGTTTTTATTTAAAGGTATTCCTTTTTCCACCATAGGCCTCTTAGCGCCCTGAATGTCCACTTGCATTTTCTACAGAAAGGGTGTTTCAGAACTGCTCAATCAAAAGTAAGGTTGAACTCTGTTAGTTGCATGCACAGAACTGTAAGAAGTTTCACAGATAGCTTCTTTGTAGTTTTTATTTGAACATATACCTTTTTCTACTATAGGCCTCTTAGCGCCCTGAATGTTCACTTGCATTTTCTGCAGAAATTGTGTTTCATAACTGCTCAATATAAACTAAGGTTCAACTCTGTTAGTTGAATGCACAGAACAGTAAGAAGTTTCACTCATTGCTTCAGTGTAGTTTTTATTTGAACATATTCATTTTTCCGCTGTAGGCCTCTTAGCGCCCTGAATGTTGACTTGCATTTTCTACAGAAAGAGTGTTTCAGAACTGCTCAATAATAACTAAGGTTCAAATCTGTTAGTTGAATGCACAGTACAGTAAGAAGTTTCACAGATTGCTTCTGTGTGGTTTTTATTTGAAGATATTCCTTTTCCCACTGTAGGCCTCTCAGCGCCCTGAATGTCCACTTGCATTTTCTACAGAAAGAGTGTTTCAGAACTGCTCAGTCAAAACTGAGGTTCAACTCTGTTAGTTGAATGCACAGAACAGTAAGAAGTTTCACAGATTTCTTCTGTGCAGTTTTTATTTGAAAATATTCCTTTTCAACTATAGGCCTCTTAGCGCCGTAAATGTCCAATAGCATTTTCTGCAGAAAGAGTGTTTCAGAACTGCTCAATCAAAAGTAAGGTTAAACTCTGTTAGTTGAATGCACAGAACTGAAAGAAGTTTCACAGAATGCTTCTGTGTAGTTTTTATTTGAAGATATTACTTTTTCCGCTATAGGCCTCTTAGCGCTCCGAAGGTCCACTTGCATTTTCTACAGAAAGAGTTTTTCAGAACTGCTCAATCAAAGTAAGGTTTAACTCTGTTAGTTGAATGCACAGAACAGAAAGAGGTTTCACAGATTGCTTCTGTGTAGTTTTTTTTTGAAGATATTCCTTTTTCTACTATGGGCCTCTTAGCGCCATGAAGGTCCACTTGTATTTTCTACAGAAAGTGTGTTTCAGAACTGCTCAATGAAAACTGAGTTTCAACTCTGTTAGTTGAATGCGCAGTACAGTAAGAAGTTTCACAGATTTCTTCTGTGCAGTTTTTGTTTGAAAATATTCCTTTTCCACTATAAGCCTCTTATCGCCCTGAATGTCCACTTGCATTTTCTACAGAAAGAGTGTTTCAGAACTGTTCGATCAAAATTAACGTTCAACTGTGTTAGTTTAAAGAACAGAACCATAAGAAGTTTCACAGATTGCTTCTGTGTAGTTTTTATTTGAAGGTGTTATTTTTTCCACCATAGGCCTCTTAGCGCCCTGAATGTCCACTTGCATTTTCTACAGAAAGGCTGTTTCAGAACTGCTCAATCAAAAGTAAGGTTGAACTCTGTTAGTAGAATGCACAGAACAGTAAGAGGTTTCACAGATTTCTTCTGTGCTGTTTTTATTTGAAAATTTTCCTTTTCCTCTATAGGCCTCTTAGCGCCCTGAATGTCCAAATGCATTTTCTACAGAAAGAGTGTTTCAGAACTGCTCAATCAAAACTATGGTACAACTCTGTTAGTTGAATGCACAGAACAGAAAGAAGTTTCACAGATTGCTTCTGTGTAGTTTTTATTTGAACATATTCATTTTTCCGCTATAGGCCTCTTAGCGCCCTGAATGTTCACTTCCATTTCTACAGAAAGAGTGTTTCAGAACTGCTCAATCAAACCTGAGGTGCAACTCTGTTAGTTGAATGCACAGAACAGTAAGAAATTTCACAGATTTCTTCTGTGCAGTTTTTATTTGAAAATATTCCTTTTCCACTATAGGCCTCTTAGCGCCCTGAATGTCCACTTGCATTTTCTACAGAAAGAGTGTTTCAGAACAGCTCAATCTAATGTAAGGTTAAACTCTATTAGTTGAATGCACAGAAAAGAAAGAAGTTTAACAGAATGCTTCTGTGTAGTTTTTATTTGAAGATATTACTTTTTCCGCTATAGGCCTCTTAGTGCTCCGAATGTCCACTTGCATTTTCTACAGAAAGAGTGTTTCAGAACTGCTCAATCAAAAGTAAGGTTCAACACTGTTAGTTGAATGCACAGAACAGAAAGAAGTTTCACAGATTGCTTCTGTGTAGTTTTGTTTGAAGATATTCCTTTTTCTACTATGGGCCTCTTAGCGCCATGAGTGTCCACTTGCATTTTCTACAGAAAGAGTGTTTCAGAACTGTTCAATCAAAATTTAGTTTCAACTGTGTTAGTTTAAAGAACAGAACCGTAAGAAGTTTCACAGATTGCTTCTGTGTAGTTTTTATTTGAAGGTATTCCTTTTTCCACCTTAGGCCTCTTAGCGCCCTGAATGACCACTTGCATTTTCTACAGAAAGGGTGTTTCAGAACTGCTCAATCAAAAGTAAGGTTGAACTCTGTTTGTTGAATGCACAGAACTCTAAGAAGTTTCACAGATAGATTCTTTGTAGTTTTTATTTGAACATATAACTTTTTCAACTATAGGCCTCTTACCGCCCTGAATGTTCACTTGCATTTTCTGCAGAAAGAGTGTTTCAGAACTGCTCAATAGTAACTAAGGTTCAACACTGTTAGTTGAATGCACAGAACAGTAAGAATTTTCACAGATTGCTTCTGTGTGGTTTTTATTTGAAGATATTCTTTTTCCCACTATAGGCTTCTCAGCACCCTGAATGTCCACTTGCATTTTCTACAGAAAGAGAGTTTCAGATCTGCTCAATAAAAACTACCGTTCAACTATGTTAGTTGAATGCACAGAACAGTAAGAAGTTTCACAGATAGCTTCTGTGCAGTTTTTATTTGAAAATATTCCTTTTTCCACTATAGGCCTCTTAGCTCCCTGAATGTTCAATTGCATTTTCTATAGAAAGGGTGATTCAGAAGTGCTCAATCAAAAGTAAGGTTCAACTCTGTTAGATGATTGCAAAGAACAGAAAGAAGTTTCACAGAATGCTTCTGTGTAGTTTGTATTTGAAGGTATAACTTTTTCCGCTATAGGCCTCTTAGCGCTCAGAAGGTCCAGTTGCATTTTCTACAGAAAGAGTGTTTCAGAACTTCTCAATCAAAAGTAAGGTTCAACTCCGGTAGTTGAATGCACAGAACAGAGAGAAGTTTCACAGATAGCTTCTTTGTAGTTTTTATGTGAACTTTTTCCTTTTTCCACTATAGTCCTCTTAGCGCCCTGAATGTCCACTTGTATTTTCTACAGAAAGAGTGTTTCAGAACTTCTCAATCAAAACTGAGGTTCAACTCTGTTAGTTGAATGCACAGAACAGTAAGTAGTTTCACAGATTTCTTCTGTGCAGTTTTTATTTGAAAATATACCTTTTCCACTATAGGCCTCTTAGCGCCCTGAATGTCGAATTGCATTTTCTACAGAAAGAGTGTTTCAGAACTGCTCAATCAAAAGTAAGGTTAAACTCTGTTAGTTGAACGCAGAGAACAGAAAGATGTTTCACAGAATGCTTCTGTGTAGTTTATATTTGAAGATAATACTTTTTCCGCTATAGGCCTCTTAGCGCTCCGAAGGTCCGATTGCATTTTCTACAGAAAGAGTGTTTCAGAACTGCTCAATCAAAAGTAAGGTTCAAGTCTGTTAGTTGAATGCACAGAACAGAAAGAAGTTTCACAGATTGCTTCTGTGTAGTTTTTGTTTGAAGTTATTCCTTTTTCTACTATGGGCCTCTTAGCGCCATGAATGTCCACTTGCATTTTCTACAGAAAGAGTGTTTCAGAACTACACAATCAAAACTAAGTTTCAACTCTGTTGGTAGAATACACAGAACAGAGAGAAGTTTCACAGATATCTTCTGTGCAGTTTTTATTTGAACTTATTTCTTTTTCCACGATAGGCCTCTTAACGCCCTGAATGTCCAATTTGTTTTCTTCAGAAAGAGTGTTTCAGAACTGCTCAATGAAAACTAAGGTTCAACCCTGTTAGTTGAATGCACAGAACAGAAAGAAGTTTCACAGATTGCTTCTTTGTAGTTTTTGTTTGAAGATATTCCCTTTTCCACTATAGGCCTCTTAGCGCTCCGAATTTCCACTTGCATTTTCTACAGAAAGAGGGTTTCAGAACTGCTCAATCAAAATTAAGGTTCAATTCTGTTAGTTGAATGCACAGAACAGAAAGAAGTTTCACAGATTGCTTCTGTGTAGTTTTTGTTGAAGATATCGCTTTTTCTACTATGGGCCTCTTAGCGCCATGAATGTCCACTTGCATTTTCTACAGAAAGACTGTTTCAGAACTGCTCAATCAAAACTAAGGTTCAACTCTGTTAGTTGAATGCACAGAACAGAAAGAAGTTTCACAGATTGCTTCTTTGTAGTTTTTATTTGAACATATACCTTTTTCAACTATTGGCCTCTTTGCGCCCTGAATGTCCACTTGCATTTTCTGCAGAAAGGGTGTTTCATAACTGCTCAATATAAACTAAGGTTCAACTCTCTTAGTTGAATGCACAGAACAGTAACAAGTTTCACAGGTTGCTTCTGTGTAGTTTTTATTTGAACGTATTCATTTTTCCGCTATAGGCCTCTTAGCGCTCCGAATGTCCACTTGCATTTACTACAGAAAGAGGGTTTCAGAACTGCTCAATCAAAAGTAAGGTTCAATTCTGTTAGTTGAATGCACAGAACAGAAAGAAGTTTCACAGATTGCTTCTGTGTAGTTTTTGTTTGAAGATATTCCTTTTTCTACTATGGGCCTCTTAGCGCCATGAATGTCCACTTGCATTTACTACAGAAAGAGTGTTTCAGAACTGTTCAATCAAAATTAAGTTTCAACTGTGTTAGTTTAAAGAACAGAACCGTAAGAAGTTTCACAGATTGCTTCTGTGTAGTTTTTATTTGAACATATTCATTTTTCCGCTATAGGACTCTTAGCGCCCTGAATGTTCACTTGCATTTTCTACAGAAAGTGTGTTTCAGAACTGCTCAATAATAACTAAGGTTCAACTCTGTTAGTTGAATGCACAGAACAGTAAGGAGTTTCACAGATTGCTTCAGTGTGGTTTTTATTTGAAGATATTCCTTTTCCCACTATAGGCCTCTCAGCGCCCTGAATGTCCACTTGCATTTTCTACAGAAAGAGTGTTTCAGAACTGCTCAATAAAACTACGGTTCAACTATGTTAGTTGAATGAACAGAACAGTAAGAAGTTTCGCAGATTGCTTCTGTGCAATTTTTTATTTGAAAATATTCCTTTTTCCACTATAGGCCTCTTAGCTCCCTGAATGTCCAATTGCATTTTCTATAGAAAGGGTGTTTCAGAAGTGCTCAATCAAAAGTAAGGTTCAACTCTGTTAGATGAATGCAAAGAACAGAAAGAAGTTTCACAGAATGCTTTTGTGTAGTTTGTATTTGAAGGTATTCCTTTTTCCGCTATAGGCCTCTTAGCGCTCCGAAAGTCCACTTGCATTTTCTACAGAAAGAGTGTTTCAGAACTTCTCAATCAAAAGTATTGTTGAATTCCGTTAGTTGAATGCACAGAACAGAGAGAAGTTTCACAGATAGCTTCTGTGTAGTTTTTATGTGAACATTTTACTTTTTCCACTATAGTCCTCTTAGCTCCCTGAATGTCCACTTGTATTTTCTACAGAAAGAGTGTTTCAGAACTGCTCAATCAAAACTGAGGTTCAACTCTGTTTGTTGAATGCACAGAACAGTAAGAAGTTTCACAGATTTCTTCTGTGCAGTTTTTATTTGAAAATATTCCTTTTCCACTATAAGCCTCTTAGCGCCCTGAATGTCCAATTGCATTTTGTACAGAAAGAGTGTTTCAGAACTGCTCAATCAAAAGTAAGGTTAAACTCTGTTAGATGAATGCACAGAACAGAAAGAAGTTTCACAGAATGCTTCTGTGTAGTTTTTATTTGAAGATATTACTTTTTCCGCTGTAGGCCTCTTAGCGCTCCGAATGTCCACTTGCATTTAATACAGAAAGAGTGTTTCAGAACTTCTCAAT